>NW_025823104.1:468464-486970 GCF_002878395.1 Capsicum annuum | reverse complement strand
AGATGTTAGTATGACTATTTAGGTTGTACCTTTTAGTTAGTCTTTTTTATGTATATGAATATGTATGTATCTAGCAATGGTATTGCCGTATATCCCTCTCTTCCTTTGATTACTCATATTGTATATTCATTCCTTAACCTTGTATACTACTATATATCCTTATTCTAACCTTTGTTTGTATATTAGCCAGTGATATAAGGTATAGTGCTTTAGTTCTTGAGTATGGCTAGGATAGAATAGTTTATCCTTTCTACCTCCTTAGTTTCATTATGTTAGTTTCCTAGATATTTAGTTGTGGTTTACATTCCTGCTTACGTGTTATTTATATTTACATATACTAGCTTTGTTTGGGTGAAAGTGAATATTCTTATCATAGTCCTCCAATAAATCCAACCAATTGCATTATTTCTGTTTAGGTCCTTTTGGTTAAATAATATTTTAGGTTGCAATGATTGGTACAATGAAATTTTATAAGAGGGTATGCTTAGTCCCAAGTTTATTATCTCCTTATAAATTCTTTGGCATCTTAAGGAGGTAGCTTATGAGATATCCATACCTCCAACTCTTTAAGCTATACAATTGGTTTCCCATGTCTCAATGTGATAGCCTAAACACTAAGAAATCACGAAATTTGGGGTTCAACAAACAATTTCCAGCAAACACAACTAAAGAAAACAACACACAAAGAAAGGGGGAGAAGGTAAAGATTCCATAAGATGAAAAGATAGTAAAGTGACCCTTACTTCCACAAGTGAATAGCACTATAAGGTGTATCAAACCTTCAAACACACATCACCATGTAAGTTCAAACAACTCTCTTAGGTGACCCAAAGGAAACACTCTTCCCCAAGCACACCTTTCTTGCCAATTATCCAAGACAAATGAAAACCCTAACTTTCAAGTGTTCAAGGACCAATTTTCAGATTCTACTCTCTCTATACAAAGATAAAACTACAATATAGAAGTAGGTTCAATGTCATCAAAACTCTAATGAAAAGAGAAGTAAAATGCCTATTTATACTATTACATGAATAAGACTCAAATGCCCTTAATGAGACCCTAAAAGAGGCACCCCTTGAGTGTGGACTTTAAGTGTGAAAATTCCACCAAACCCCTCCCAATAGATGCCCATGAGGTGTAGAAGAGTAGTTCTTTCAATGTACTTCTTCAAAAATTAGCAAGTAACCTCCTTTGGTCGGATG
This sequence comes from Capsicum annuum, assembly GCF_002878395.1. Lineage (NCBI taxonomy): Eukaryota > Viridiplantae > Streptophyta > Magnoliopsida > Solanales > Solanaceae > Capsicum > Capsicum annuum. The sequence goes on along the minus strand of NW_025823104.1, from coordinate 485,768 downwards.
CATTACACCTTCACACGCCTTCAATTGTATGAACAATGATTGAAGTTGTTGCAATTCCTTGGCTTGGCTACTTGTAAAAGCTCTTGTGGACTTATCACTTGCATCATCCTCTCCATCTTGAAGAGAGTTTGTCCTCAAACTTTCAGCTTTATCAATATCAAGAATGTCCATGGGTGAAAGATCAGAAATATTGAAAGTGGAATGTACTTGATAATCTGAGGGTAGATTTATTTGGTAAGCATTGTCGTTGATCCTTTTAAGCACTTGGAAAGGTCCATCTCCCCGGGGAATAAGCTTAGCTTTCCTTTGATTCGGGAACTGCTCCTTCCTTAAGTGTACCTATACCCAATCTCCGAGTTTAAGCACAAGCTTTCTTCTACCTTTGTTCACCCTTTTTGCAACCTCTTGGTTTTTCTTTTCAAGCTTGATCCACACCTCCTCATGCATTTTCTTCATTGCCTCAGCTCTTTTGCATCCATCTAAACTTGTCATAACTAGAGAAAGGAGTGAGATCCAAAGGGGTAAGGAGATTCATGCCATAAACACCCTCAAAGGGAGTCATTCCCGTACTTGAATGTATTACCCGATTGTATGCAAAATCCACCAAGGGTAGGTGATCTTCCCATAAAGTAATTTTACCTTTAACCATAGAACTTAGCATACACCCTAACGGATGAGATTTGTTATGCAAGTATTAATGGTGTAGATGGAATTATAGAGGCTGCCCATACAGTTTTATGTGATGCAACCAAGTTAACGTCAATACGACCATTTAAACTTGGGATCATAAGCTGGTATTTGAATCTAAAGTTTAAGGTGACCAAGTGTGTATAAGTTGTAAGTTAGATTAAGGTGATTAGGTGCTGGAAATGGAAGGAAATATTGAGGTGCTTGCTTGACTTAATTAAGCTAGTAGGTGAGTCACCTACTTGAGCTATATGATCCAAGTTAATGGACCAAGTCCATGAATCAGATTTGGGCATTTATTAGAATACTTATTTGGGCCAAAATTAAGTAAAAGAAGAAGAAAAATGGGAAAAATGCTAATGCTCAAATCTGCCAAGGCCTAAATATAATTGAGCCCAACTAAGAAATTAAGCAAGTAGGTGCATCACCGACTTTGGCATTTTGAGCTGCTTGAACTCCCAATTTGATAAAATTTGTAGTCCAAAATCAGCTAAGTGGATGGCCAAAAAAATAGAGGCTTTATAAGAAGAAGTTGCTATCCATTTCCCTCATTATTAAGTCATAAAGAAGGGTTACATTTCACAAAATCTCTACTTTATTTTAAGAAGCTAGGAGCAGCCCTATTTTCCTTTGTAGGGTTCTTGGAGAAACCCTAACTTTTGCAGCAAACGGTAAGTGAAAACACTGTAGTTTTTGTTTAATTATCTCATAGAAGATTAGGAGAATATGTTAGAACTGCTTAATTATAAATATATGGCAGAATATAGAACAAGCAATCTGCTCACTTTTCTTTGATATTAAAGAACTTCTCTTTTCTTCTTTGGTTTAAAGTATGAAGGAAAGTTCAAGTTCTTGAAGAGTTCAATTAAAGGAATAAGTTGCAGAATTGAGGTAAGGTGACTGCTCCATTTCATTCTCCTTGTATTTGAATTTGAAAGAGAGTTATGGATGTGTTGTTATTGAGAACTCAAGAGATGATGAGTTCAATAATGGGTTGCTACAATAAGAGTGATTTGGGACTATTTTGTGGACTGTTTTGTATGTTCATGTTACGGGCTGACATGTTGATATTGGAGAAGGGTGTGATTAGTTTGTAATGAAATATAGAAGAAAGGTGTGGTGGTACACCACCGAACTAAGTATTGCCCTTGTTTACTGCCCAATGTGTTTTGTGTGTTGTTTGGAGGGTGTAATGAAGCTGAGGTAGTTCCGGTGATCTTATAAGGACATGTATGGTATGTGGGTAAAATTGGAGGAGAAAAGGGTTAAAATAACATCCTTGATTGATAGATTACATGTTTACTGCCCGGTTACTGTTTTGATGAAGTTGTAGCCTAAATATGTTGGTTGGTTGTTGACACTAGTTTACCATATATTATATTATAGATAAGTAATATAAAAGGCGAGAAGTCTAGTTGGGTTAGTTTCGGAGCAATATAACCAGGTATGTAAGGCATACTCTATTTCACACTCTTTGGCATGAAATCATACAATTGTTCCATCAAGCAAGTTTCTAAGGTTATCCTATAACAAAGTGATAGGAGGTTACACTCCATGTATCCAATTACCTTGTTCCCACTCTCTAACGCATTAGAATACCTCAATAAATGCTTATTATTAAATCTGTGCATCTATCTTCACTAGAAAATTTCAGGAGTTCTCCGTTTGTTCAAATAAGACCCATGTGTTATTTCAGCTCCTAAACACTTTATTTGTGTGCCAACAGCTCCCTACCTCATTGTTGTTACATTAAGTGTCTATTTACATGTCTCTTATTAGCGTATTACTGGTTCAAGGTACAATAATGTGATGACCACCAAACTAACAATCTCAAATGCTAAATAAACTAAGTAATGCAAATCTATAAAATGACGAGTGGCAGCTTAGGGGAATTTTCCTAGCATGGGCCGATCTTGATACCTTTATTTGTGGGTGGTAGCTTGGGGCATAAGACTAGCATGGGCCGATCCCAATCTTTATATGTAGGTGGCAGCTCAGGGGCGTAAGCCTAACATGGGCTGATCCTAATTTATCTATTTACCACTAATCAGTTGGCCATTTGCATTATATATGGCTTACAAAGATTATGAAGTAAGAAGGGTAAAAATGAAGAAAGGAACGTAATGTATGTAGTCCCACAACTTTATATAAAGGTGGTTTACTAGTACTACTTATACACTTGTATCTGATTTTTATTGAGCTCGTGTATCATGTGTTTTTACTTTTAGCCTTACATATTCAGTACATATTTTCATACTAACGTCCCTCATGGGGGACCTGTATTTCATGCTGCAAGCGTAGGTACTTCAGCTCATACACCTTATTCGTAGGAGCGCAGGCTATTTCGTGCATATTGGTGAGCTCCAGGTTGATTCTAGGCTTTTCAAGTCTGTTCCATATATTTTAGTATTGTGTAGTAGGTTAAGAGTAGGACGGGGGGGAGGGGGGGAGGGGGTTGTCCCGACCCTAACTAAGTCTATGTATCTTTTAGAGGATTTGTAAACTAATGTACAGTTATGGTAGTGTCCTGATTTTAGACATGGTGGCCCCAATGGCCAAGTGTTGTATATATCAGTTTATGTGCATGTGTAATTATTTTTATCGATACATAATATCATGTTGTCAGAACATTTGGTTGTCACAGTTACATACATGGGAAGTACAAAGTTATGAATTGGTTCTCTCGGGCCTTTACGGCTACGGGTGCCTGTCTGCCCCAACAGGATTTGAGGCGTGACAAAAGTGGTATCAGAGCGATCGTCCTAGGGTGTCTATAAAGCCGTGTCCATATAGAGTCCTGTTTATGGGCATTTTGTGCACCACATCTATAAACAGAAGGCTATGTAACATTTAGGGGATAGTGCAATAGAGCCTATGTTGTAGGTGAAGTTATATTTAACCATTTAACCTATTTTTTTCCTCTTATTATAGTAAAGATGCCGATTACGAGAAAGAGTAGGAATACAGGTAAGCAGATAGATGTGGTTGCCGGAGAAGGGCCCAGCAAGTCACCACCTAGATAAGCTAATCAAAGTGAGGCTCAAGCTAAGTTTGTGTTCCAAACTTCTTCTACTCCTCCATCTCCAGAAGAGCTAAGAAGGAGAAGAACTGAATCTTTAGAACCACCTACAATGCTACAGACCAAGATCTAAGAAATGCAGTACAATTGTTGGCTCATATAGTTGTTGGACAAACTCAAGGACAAGCCAGTCCAACTATAAATTATAGTAGTGCAGATAGGGCAGCTAGCCTACGAACGTAGGATTTTCTCAAGTTGGATCCTCCCACGTTCATCGGATCAGATCTTAATGAAGACCCACAGGACTTTATTGATCAAATCCAAAGGGATATTATACATGTGTCAGGTAAAGAGATAGTTGAGCTAGCAGTATATAGATTCAAGGTGGAGGCTATATTTTGGAATGAAGATTGGAAACGATCTAGGGGTATCATGCACCTTCAGCTACTTGGAAAGAGTTCAACGAGTCATTTCTTGATCATTACCTCCCAATTGAGATTCGAGAAGCCCGTGCGGATCAGTTCCTGAATCTTTGCCAAGGGAATATGAGTGTGAGGGAGTACAGCCTCCGGTTTAACTCCTTGTCTAGGTATGCTCCTAATGTTGTAGCTATAATGGATGATAGAGTTCATCGATATGTGGATAGATTGGATCCATATCTGGTTAGAGATTGTACTATTGCTGCTTTGAACAAAGACATGGACATAGCAAGGATACAGTATTCATACAAAAAATGGAGGATCAGAGGCAAAGAAGAAGAACACAAGAGTTAGAAAGGGGGTATTCCAAGAGGTCTAGCTCTACGGGGTAGTGTATGGCATCCCAAGGAGAGTTTAGGCCTCGGTTTTCTAATTGACCACCTAGGCCATTATATTCTTATTCTGCAGTTAGTGCTCCACCACAATTTCAAGGGTCTAAAGGCAACCAGTTTAGTCAAAGAAATGAGAGTCAGAGTTCGTGAACAATAGGGTATCAAGAGCAAGGGATTATGATCCAATAAAGGCCTCCTTGACAGTCATGTAGACAATGTGGAAAGCTTCATTTAGGTGCATTTTGGTTTAGAAAAAATGCTTTTTTTAGTGTGGTATGTCAGGACATATGATGAGAGAGTGCCTCAAAGGGGCATAGGTGGTATGGCACGACCTACTGGATCAGCCGTTGCATTATCATCATTGGTGCCTTATTCAGGTAAGGGTGTATAGCCTATGGGTCATGGTAGAGGTGCTAAAGAAGCAGCTAGCTCTAGTGGAGTTCAAAATTGTACATACGCTTTAGCAGATTGACAAAATTCAGAGGCTTCTCCAGATGTGGTTACAGATACATTGTCCATCTTTTCACATGATGTATATGCATTAGTTGATCAGGGTTCTACATTATCGTATGTCACTCCATTGGCTGCTGAAAAGTTCAAAAGAACACCAGAATTGCTAGTTAAGCCACTTGAAGTATTTACTCCGATTGGTGAATCTGTTATAGCTAAGAAAGTGTATCGAAATTGTATAATAACTATTTTCAGTCGCAATACAATGGCTGACCTAGTTGAGTTAGAAATAGTAGATTTTGATGCTATAATGGGTATGGATTGGTTGGCTTCTTGTTATGTCACAGTAGATTATTGAACTAAGAGGGTATGTTTCGATTTTCTAAAGGAGGCATTCCTTGAATGGAGAGGTAATATTGGTGCGCCAAGAGATAAATTTATTTCTTATTTTAAGGCAAAAAAGATGATTTCCAAGGGTTACATATGTCATCTGGTTAGAGTGAAGGATACAAATATGGAGACACCAACTCTTCAAACTATTCCAGTGGTAAATGAATTTCCCGATGTATTTCCTGAAGATCTTTCGGGTTTGCCTCCAGATCAAGAAGTGGAGTTTGGTATCGATGTGATTCCAGGTACTCAACCAATCTCAATTCCTTCGTATAGAATGGCCCCGGCAGAATTACGGGAGTTGAAAGAGCCATTGAAAGACTTGCTAGAAAAAGGATTCATAAGGCCTAGTGTGTCCCCTTGGGGTGCACTAGTGTTATTTGTGCGTAAGAAGGATGGCTCGTTAAGAATGTGTATTGACTATAGACAATTGAACAAGGTGACTATTAAGAACAAATATCCCCTTCTGAGAATTGATGAATTATTTGATCAGTTGCAAGGCGCCAAGTGGTTTTTGAAGATTGATTTAAGGTCTGGTTACCACCAAATGAGGGTCAAAGAGAATCACATACCCAAGATAGCTTTTCGAACACGGTACAGTCATTATAATTTCCTAGTCATGTCCTTTGGGCTAACTAATACACCTGCAGCTTTTATGGATTTGATGAATAGGGTGTTCAAGCCATTCTTGGATGTATTTGTGATAGTTTTTATAGATGATATTCTGGTTTATTCGAGATCAAATAAGGACCATGCCAATCGCTTACGATAGGTGTTGCAGATTCTTCGTGATCGTAAGCTATTTGCAAAGTTCTCTAAATGTAAGTTTTGGTTAAAATCTGTGGCATTCTTAGGTCATATTGTATCTGATGAAGGAATAAAGGTTGATACTCAAAAGATAGAAGCCATGAAAAACTGGCCAAGACCTATAACGCCTATAGAGGTTCGTAGTTTCCTTGGGTTAGCAGGTTATTATAGAAGGTTTGTTGAAGGATTTTCTTCAATTTTTGTACCTTTAACAAAGCTGACACACAAAGCATCCAAGTTCCAATGGAATGATGCATGCGAAAGAAGTTTCCAAGATCTGAAGAATAAGTTGACTTCTACACCTATATTGGTGCTTCCAGTACAGCATGGTAAATTCATAACATATGCCTTGAGACAATTGTGGCCACATGAGAAAAATTATCCAACACATGATCTGGAGCTAGCAGCTGTTATATTTGCCTTAAAGATATGGCGTCACTACCTGTATGGGATTCATATTGACATATACACTGACCACAAGAGTTTGCAGTATATCTTTAATCAGAAGGACTTGAATTTAAGGCAGTAAAGATGGCTTGAATTATTAAAAGACTATGATGTTGATATCTTATATCATCTGGGAAAAGCAAATGTGGTGGCAGATGCGTTAAGTCATAAAGCTATGGAGCCATCTATATAAATACAAGGGATGACTAAGGATCTACACCAACTAGCCAATTTGGGGGTTCGCCTTCTTAAAACTCTAGATGAAGGGTTTATTATGTATAATGCAGCAGAATCTTCACTAATAACTGAAGTAAAAGAGAAGTAATATGCAGATCCTATTCTATTATAGCTTACGGAGAATATGCAATGTGGTATGACAAAGGAATTTGACCTTATGCAAGAAGGGATACTTCGGTGCCAAAATAGATTATGTGTACCTGATGTAGACGGGCTAAGAGAGAGAATTATGATAGAAACACATCATTCAAGGTATTCTATCCATCCAGGGTCAACAAAAATGTACCATGATTTGAAAGGGATGTATTTGTGGGGTGACATGAAGAAGAACATTGCAAAATTTGTAGCCAAATATCCAAATTGTCAAAGAGTTAAAGTAGAGCACCAAAAGCCCCGAGGTTATATGCAATGTATAGATCTTCCAATCTGAAAGTGGGACATGATCAACATGGATTTCATCACTGGTTTGCCTCGTATATTTTGAAGGTTTGATTCCATATGTGTGATAGTTGACAGGCTTATCAAATCAGCACACTTTCTACCGGTTAGGACCACTTACATAGTTGAAGAATATGCCAAGTTATATATTAAGGATATAGTTTGACTACATGGAGTTTCAATCTCTATTATATCGGATCGAGGAGCTCAATTTACTGCAAATTTTTGGAAGTCTTTTTAGAGAAATTTGGGGACACAAGTGAATCTAAGTACAACTTTTCACCGTCAAAAGGATGGACAAGTAGAACGTACCATTCAAACACTTGAAGATATGCTACGAGCTTGTGTATTGGACTTTAAAGGTAGTTAGGATGATCATCTACCTCTCATCGAGTCTGCCTACAACAATAGCTATCATCCAAGTATCAAAATGGCACCATATGAAGCTTTGTATGGAAGAAACAGTAGATCACCAATTGGATGGTTTGAAGTGGGTGAAACTGCCTTCTTCGGGTCAGATCTTGTTCATCAAGATATGGAAAAGGTTAAAATGATCCAAATGCGACTAGAAATAGCCCAAAGTAGACACAAGTCATATGCGGATGTTAGGAGAAAGGGGATAGAGTTTGCTATAGGTGATTGGGTACTCTTGAAGGTGTCACCAATGAAGGGGATTATGAGATTTGGTAAGAAAAGAAAACTAATTCCACGTTATATAGGCCCATATAAGATTACTCGGAGGTTCGTCCAAGTCGCTTATGAATTAGAGCTACCCCAAGAGCTCTAAATAGTTCATCCAGTATTTCACATCTCAATGCTTCGAAAGTCCATTGAAGATCCATCTCATATTACTCCTACTGAATATGTACAAGTTATGGAAGATCTTACCTATAAAGATTTACCTATTGCTATCCTAGATCAACAAGTTAAAAAGTTAAGGAATAAAGAAATAGCTTCTGTAAAAGTTCTTTGGCGGAACCAACAAGTAGAAGAGATCACGTGGGAAGTTGAAGAAGCGATGAAATACAAGTACCCCCATTTGTTCAAAATACGAAGAAAAAGTCTAAGATGCTGAATTGGAGCAATAACAAGTAAGTGTAAAATATATAGGTACTATATGGTAATAAGGATATTAAACTTAGGCTTGAACTTGTTTTGGTTGGACAGTTTTGCTAACATTCGAGGACGAATGTTTCTAAGGGGGGAAGGATGTAGCATCCCGTATCTTGGTTGTACTTATTCTAATTATATGGAACCTGGTATGGTCATATGGTATAGATAACGGATGAGATTTGTTATGTAAGTATTAATAGTGTAGATAGAATTATAAAGGCTACCCGTACAGTTTAATGTGATGCAATCAAGTTAACGTCACTATGACCATTTAAACTTGGGATCGTAAGCTAGTATTTGAATTTAAAATTTAAAGTGACCAAGTGTGTATAAGTTGTAAGTTAGATTAAGGTGATTAGGAGCTGGAAATGGAAGGAAATATTGAGGTGCTTGCTTGACTTAATTAAGCTAGTAGGTGAGTCATCTACTTGAGCTATATGATCCAAGTTAATGGACCAAGTCCATGAATCAGATTTGGGCATTTATTAGAATACTTATTTGGGCAAAAATTAAGTAAAAGAAGAAGAAAAATGGGGAAAAGGCCCAATGCTCAAATCTGCCAAGGCCTAAACATAATTGAGCCCAACTAAGAAATTAAGCAAGTAGGTGCATCACCTACTTTGACATTTTGAGCTGCTTGAACTCCTTAAGTAGGTGCATCACCTATTTGGGCCAATTTGATTAAATTTGTGGTCCAAAATTAGCTAAGTGGATGGACAAAAAAATAGAGGCTTTATAAGAAGAAGTTGCTAGCCATTTCCCTCGTTACTAAGTCATAAACAAGGGTTACATTTCACAAACTCTCTCTACTTTCTTTTAAGAAACTAGGAGCAGCCCTATTTTCCTTTCTAGGGTTCTTGGAGAATAACTTTTGTAGCAAAAGTTAAGTGAAAACACTTTAGTTTTTGTTTAATTATCTCATAGAAGATTAGGAGAATTTGTTAGAACTGCTTAATTATAAATATATGGCAGAATATAGAACAAGCAATCTACTCAATTTTCTTTGATATTAAAGAACTTCTCTTTTCTTCTTTAGTTTAAAGTGTGAAGGAAAGTTCAAGTTCTTAAAGAGTTCAATTAAGGGAATAAGTTGCAAAATTGAGGTAAGGTGACTGCTCCATTTTGTTCTCCTTGTATATGAATTTGAAAGAGAGTTATGGATGTGTTGTTATTGTGAACTCAAGAGATAATGAGTTCAATAATGGGTTGCTACAATAAGAGTGATTTGGGACTATTTTGTGGACTGTTTTGTATGTTCATGTTACGGTCTGCCATGTTGATATTGGAGAAGGGTGTGATTAGTTTGTAATGAAATATAGAAGAAAGGTGTGGTGGTACACCACCGAACTAATTATTGCCCTTGTTTACTGCCCAATCTGTTTTGTGTATTATTTGGAAGGTGTAATGAAGCTGAGGTAGTTTCGGTATGTGGGTGAAATTATGGTATGTGGGTGAAATTAGAGGAGAAAAGCGTTAAAATAACGTCCTTGATTGACAGATTACGTATTTACTGCCCGGTTACTGTTTTGATGAAGTTAAGTAGCCTAAATGTGTTGGTAGGTTGCTGATACTAGTTTACCATATATTCTATTGTAGATAAGTAATATAAAAGGCGATAAGTCAAGTCGGGTTAGTTTCTGAGCAATATAACCAAGTATGTAAGGCATACTCTATTTCACACTCTTTGGCATGAAATCGTACAATTGTTCCATCAAGCAAGTTTTCGAGGTTATCATATAACAAAGTGATACATAATGGTAGCACATTACACTCCATGTACCCAATGACCTTGTTCCCACTCTCTAACGCATTAGAACACGTCAATACGTGCTTATTATTAAATCTGCACGTCTATCTTCACTAGAAAATTTTAGGAGTTCTCCATTTATTCAAATAGGACCCATGTGTTATTTCAGCTCCTAAACACTTTATTTGTGTGCCAACATCTCCCTACCTCATTGTTGCTCCATTAAGTGTCTATTTACATGTCTCTTATTAGCGTATTACTGGTTCAAGGAACCATAATGTGATGACACCAATGTAACAATCTTAAAGGCTAAATAAACTAAGTAATGCAAATCTATAAAATGACGAGTGGCAGCTCAGGTGAATTTGCCTAGCATGGGCCAATCTCGATACCCTTATTTGTGGGTGGCAGCTCAGGCGCATAAGACTAGCATGGGCTAATCCCAATCTTTATATGTAGGTGGCAGCTCAGGGGCGTAAGCCTAGAATGGGTCGATCCTAATTTATCTACTTACCACTGATCAGCTGGTTATTTGCATTATATATGGCTTACAAAGATTATGAAGTAAGAAGGGTAAAAATGAAGAAAGGAACGTTATGTATGTCGTCCCACAAGTTTATATAAAGGTGGTCCACTAGTACTACTTATACACTTGTATCTGATTTTATTGAGCTCGTGTATCATGTGTTGTTACTTTTAAGCCTTACATATTCAGTACATACTTTTGGACTGATGTCCCTCATGGGGGACTTGCATTTCATGCTGCAGGCACAGGTACTTCAGCTCATACACCTTACTCGTAGGAGTGCAGGCTATTTCATGTATATTGGTGAGCTCCAGGTTGATTCAGGGCTTTCCGATTCTGTCCCATATGTTTTGGTATTGTGCAGTAGGTTAAGAGTACGGTGTGGGGAGGGGGGGGGTTATCCCAACCTAACTAAGTCTATGTATCTTTTAGAGGCTTCGTAGACTAATGTAAAGTTATGGTAGTGTCCTAATTTTGTACATGGTGGCCCCAACGGCCAAGTGTTGTCTATATTAGTTTGTGCGTGCACGTGTAATTATTTTCATCAATATATAATATCATGTTGTCAGAACATTTGGTTGTCACAATTACATGCATAGGAAGTACAAGGTTATGAATTAGTTCTCTCGGGCCTTTACGGCTATGGGTGCCTATCCGCCCCAACAGGATTTGAGGTGTGACAATCATGTGCCTCTCTCACAAACAATTCCCTCCATGAACTAGAAGGAACACACAACCTCCTCCCTTTGAACAAATAACCATCAAACCAAGATTAGGAGGAATGGCCATTCTCTTTAAGCCATTGGTCCCTTCCCCACTCTTCACATTCCCTAAAAATAGGACCAAAGATAAGATCCTCAGGATACAACTCTGCAAGCTCTCAAATCCCATCAACTTCGAAGACAAGGTAGCAACAACCACATGTTTTCTAGATAATGTATTGGCAACAACATTTTCCTTCCCCTTCTTGTAATTCAAGTACATGCTTTCTAGACAATGCATCGGCAACAACATTTTCCTTCCCCTTCTTGTAATGAATTACATAAGGGAAAGTCTCAATAAACTCAATCCACTTAGCATGACTCCTATTCAACTTTTCTTGGCTCTTAAGGTGTTTCAACGATTCATGATTCATTCGTATCACAAACTCCTTAGGCAACAAATAATGTTACCAATTTGCCCGAAGCTCTAACAAGGGCGTAAAACTCCAAATCATAAGTCGAATAATTAAGAGTTGCCCCTTTGATATGTTCACTAGAATAAGCAACGGGCTTGCCTTCTTGTACCAAAACAGCCCCAATACCAACCTTACTAGCATCACACTCAACTTCAAAAATCTTATCAAAATCAGGCAATTGCAACAAAGGTACCGAGATGAGCGTAGCTTTCAAGGCTTCAAAAGCCTTAGCTTGCTCATCACTCCACTTAAAGGGTTGGTCCTTTCTAATAACCTCGGTCAAGGGGGCTGCTATGGAGCTAAAACCCTTGACAAACCTCCTATAAAAGCTCACCAATATGTTGGATTTCTCTAATAGTATTAGGGGTCAGCCAACTTCGTATAGAGTCTATCTTGGATTCATCCACTTCCACACCCCTTGAGCTCACAACAAAACCCAAGAAAACCACTTTATCAACACAAAAAGAACACTTCTCTATGTTGGCATACAACTTCTCCTTTCGGAGCACATCAAACACACACCTCAAATACATCACATGATCATTAATAGATTTATTATATACCAACACGTCATCAAAGTAAAACACCACAAACTTTCCAATATAAGGCTTTATTACATGACTCATTAGCCTCATAAAGGTTCTAGGATAATTGGTAAGGCCAAAGGGCATGACCATCCACTCATATAGACCGAATTTGGTCTTGAATATGGTCTTCCAATCATCACCGGGTTGCATGCGAATCGGTGGTAGCCACTCCTAAGATCAACTTTAGAAAACACACAAGCACCATAGAGCTCATCTAATATATCATCTAGCCTAGGGATAGGATAATGATACGTTATAGTGATTTTATTGATGGCTCTACAATCGATGCACATGCGTCATGTTCCGTCTTTCTTTGGCACCAAAAGCATCGGACAGCACACGGACTCAAACTTTCTTTAATGTAGCCTTTGTTTAGAAGCTCCTCAACTTGTCTTTCAAGCTCCTTAGTGTCTGTGGGATTGCTCCTATAAGCCGGTTTATTTGGAAGTTATGAACCCAGCACCAAATCAATTTGGTGCTCAATTCCCCAAATTGAGGGCAATCCTTGTGGTAATTCTTGTGGGAATACATCATCAAATTCCTGTAAAACAAGTGAAATAGAAGGGGTAAGAGAAGAAGAAAAATTAGAAAAAGAAAAAGAAGAAGAAGAAGAAGAAGAAGAGAAGTTAGTAGTATTAAAGCATGAGTTAGGAGGAGCATAGGAGTGTTCATGTCTTGTTCCTTGAACAAATCTATGACACCCCAACTTAGTAAAGAGTCCCACATCGGCATAACACAGGAGGGATACTGGGTATATAAGTGAGAAAGCCTTACTCCCTAGTGACGCATTGTAAAGCCGTGCGGGCTTGGGCCCAGAGCAGACAACATCACTAGTAGGTTGGGGAGTGGCAGGGGTATCTTGGGCCTGCGTGGTTGCCCTTTACAGCCAGGACCTCGGGCTGGGTCGTGATAGAATGGTATCAGAGCCGCTTCGGTGTCGTCCCTGTCGATGTGGGCCAGAGTTCAAAATGAGTGTAGGCAAATCTCGGTAAGGCGGGGCAAACCTCAGTCCTGAGTGTAGGCAAATCCCATTTGGTGGGGTAAACCTCAGCGAGGACGCTGAGTCTGTAAGGGGGTGTATGTGACGCCCGAACTTAGAAAAGAGTCCCACATCGGTAAAACATAGGAGGGATGCTGGGTATATAAGTGAGAAATCCTTACTTCCTAGTGATGCGTTTTAAAGCCATGTGGGCCTGGGCCCAGAGCGGACAATATCACTAGTGGGTTGGGGAGTGGCAGGGGTATCTCGGGCCTGTGTGGTTTGGGATGCCCATCGTGGCTAGGACCTCGGGCCGGGTTGTGACAAAATCCTTCCTCCTAGCCAACATAACCAGGGGTCCTTGACCCTTTTGAGCCTTAGGATCAGCAACTTCTCCCTTGGAAGAGGTAGAACCCAAAACTACCTCTTTTTGCCTCTTTTTGAGTTCTAGTCTTTTGCTTCCCTTTTCTTTCAACTCTCTTAACTTTTAATGCAACTCATTCACTTGAGAAGGTGAAAGTGGGTGTAATGTGAACTTTTTTCCACCATGCACAAGAGAGTAAGTGTTCAACCTTCCATCATGCTTGGTAGATTTATCATATTGCCATAGTCTACTAAGTAGCAAATGTCACGCTTACATCGGAATAACATCACAACAAACTTCATCTTGGTAGTTTCCTACCTTGAACTTGATCATGCATTGTCGTGTCACTTTTAACTCACCACATTCATTTTTATCCATTGTAGTTTGCAGGGATTAGCATGAGGAATGGTAGGAATTTTCAAGAAGTCCACCATTGTAGAACTAGCAACGTTTGTGCAACTCCCACTATCAATCACCATAGTACACACCCCTTCCTTAATCAAGCATTTAGTGTGAAACAAATTCTCTCTTTGGCTCGTATACTTAAGTGCCTTACTCACCATAGCCCTCCTCACTACATAATTAGGAACTTGACACTCTCCATCTTGTGGCCAAGTGTTTTCTTCCTCACAATCATCACATAGGACCTCAGGCTTCCTATCACAAGGCTCTCCATCTTGAGGTTCAACCTCACCTCCATTTTCAGATTCATCCCTCAACTCTTCTTCTAAGTAGTACATCTTTCCCTCTCTTAGAATCACATTTCTTCGATTTGGACATTCACTTGCTCTATACCCCTAACCATGACACTTAAAACATTGAAAACCCTTAGAAGAGGGAGGGAGGGTATTCGGCTTCACCTCTATCCTCGGAGGTTGGTTTGACACTTTCTTGTTTCGAACATGAGAAGAGGAAGAAGATGAAGTAGATTTGTTTTTGTTCCAACCTGAAGTCAAAGGACTTATCTCTTTGTTGTTAGCCAAAATCGAACCTTGTTAGAATTTGAACTTGTAAGTCGACCTCTCTTTGTTCTCTTTCTCAATCTCCATGGCTGCTTGAAAGACTTCAACCATGGTTTCAAACTTGTGAAGAGTCAAACGGGAGGATATGTCTTTGTTCAACCCAACCTTGAAGAGAATAACATCATGTTGCACATGTTCACCTCTATGACCAAGCTTCAAGATGAGTTGCTGAAATTCGTCATAATACGCCATGACACTCTTGCTTGGTTGCCTTAGATTGTAAAGCTTGGCAAAAAGATCATGCCTATATTGTTTCAGGACATACCATTCTCATTACTCTTTTCAAGACTTCCCAAGGGGGTGGTTGGCCAACAATCAAGACATTCCCAAACCTTTTAGTGTAATCCCACCAAGTCTTTGCATAACCCTCGAAATGTGCAATGGCATAACAACTTTTCTTCTCTTCGGTTAGGCCATTCACTTGGAATAACTTTTTACAAGACGATTCCCAATCTAAGTACACCTCGGGATCACTTTCTACCTTAAAGATTGGAATGCCAACCTTGATTGAATTAATGCCAATGTCTCGGATTCTTGGTTGATCGCCATACCCATGCCTTACATCTTGCCCTTGGAATCTACCATAAGGTCCCCTTTGCTCAAATCTTCCTCTCTCTTCTTCATCGAACCAATAATCACCATGAGGAACTTCATAACCTTCATACTCCCCTCTACCATAATCCTCAATGTGAAGGTGTGGGTTTTGGATTTGGGGTCTTTGAGGGGGTGGATTTGGTCTTTGGTTATTTGGAGCTTGGACTTGTGGTATTGGAGGTGGTGGATGGTAAGGTCTTTGGTCCATGGGATTTGGCATTTGGTAGGTGGTGTTTTTGGAGGTATTTGGTTTGTATTTGGTGGTGGAGTTTGGGTTCCAAGTCCCTCTTGTTAGATTTGGTTCATTTGGGAATGTAGTGATCTTTGTAGGGTTCAGTTGGAGATGTTTAGGGTAGGTTTAGTGGCTGGTTTTGTGAAGCTCTTGGAGGATTAAGCATTTGGTGGCGAGTTTTGGGGGTAATAGTCATGGAAGAGTTATTGGCTTGGACACGAGGATGCATGGTAGGGATTAGGAGTAGAAGGTTGTGAGGTCCTCCTACTTGCAACATAATCAAGCCTTCCACTAAAGTGTTCATTACATCCAATTCACTCCTTATAGCATCATTTCCAATCTTTGTTTCTCGACTCAAGGCCTCTATTTGGGCCATCAAAGCTCCCATAACATCATTTCCCAAAGGTTGGGAAGTAGTACCTTCGGTTTCCATGGAAAATGTACCTATGAAGTGCAAAAAACAGCAAGCAAAATAACCTACAAAATGAGCAAATGAGTTAGTTCAAAACCCTCACCTCACTCAACTCAACCTCACCTCATACTTGGCTTCACAAGTGTTGGAGAACCGGCAATACTTGACAAGTTACTTGAGAGGTGAGAAGTTTTGAATCGGAATGGATCTTCATTTGAAATGACTCAAAATAAGTGATGCACGAACTTGAACCAACAAAAATACTACGACTTAAAAATGAGAAACACACAAAAAAAACCTGAAGACATGAAATAAACGGACTCAAGACTAATTATCAACCTAGTAGGTACTTACTAGCTTGCTAATTAGTTATAGAATCAACATAAAAGCAACAACAAATAGAAACTAGGAAATCTAAATTTAGAGGCGAATTTTGGTTGAGCACAAGTGATGATGTGGCACAACATGGTTGGTTGTCACTTTTTTTTGAAATTCCAATTTTTTTTCCAACTTATTTTTGGCCAAACACCTCTTAGGAAGGAAAATAATTCAGTTTTGGAGGGAAAAATTTCAAGATTGAAGCCTTTTCAAGCTTCAAAATGGATGAGAAATGAATTAGTCCCCCCTTTGTACTTGCAATTATACTTTGTTGTCCCCTTGTCCCCTCTTTCTTTTGGAAGAATGGAATATTCTTTGAATATGCTTTTGTACAAACAACCTTTTCACTCTCTTTCTTCCTTTTTTTGGATCAAACAAAAACTTTGAATATCCTTCTTCACTAAGTTATGAAGATCATGGATGAACAAGATGAATATTCAAGCATTGACCGAATTTGACCACCTAGCAAATGAACTCCAAATCTGAATTTTTTTGAAGATCTAGGTTCCTTAGTGATACGGGTGTACAAAGTTTCCCAATACGTTCTCGACCATTCACACGAATCCAAGCTCGGGAGTTACCAAAACTACAAGCCATGTTCATGCAAATGGCTGCGTGTGAGTTGGTACTTGATCCTCCAAAGAGCTTCAACGTTTTTAAGTGTGAAAATAAGCCTTGAAGTGTGATAAATTACACTCTAAGGGCACCCCATGACTGAAGGGTAGGAAGGTCATTTGTCCTTCATTTTGTGTGTAATATAAATAGATGCTATTAGGGTTATTTTCAGCACTTAGTTCATTCTTCATATTTCACAACAACAAGTCTTGTAACATTGAGTATTTCTCTCTCTCTTGTTCTTGAGAATAGATCTGAAATCTGTCCAACAA
>NW_025823104.1:350964-453464 GCF_002878395.1 Capsicum annuum | reverse complement strand
ACTTATTTATCATTAGAAAGACCTATTCGTAATAATTTGAGTTTATTCATTCTGTCTTTCTTTATGAATTTTTAGAATCTATGGATAAAATAAATACGATAAGAACCAATATGAATATTCTAAAGACAGTAAAAAAATTGTTACGTTTCCACCTCAAAGTGAAATATAGTATTTAGTTCTTTCTTTCATTTAATGCCTATTGGTGTTCCGAAAGTTCCCTTCCGAGGTCCTGGAGAGGCAAATCCACTTTGGGTTGACGTATAGTGCGACTTGTCAGATATATTGGGTCATATGGTATTTCCCCGTTCTCTCCCCCGATCGAGATATCCCCCGTTTCGCCCAAGAACGATAAAACGATAAATTGAATCATCAAAAATTTGGAGCGTGAAGTGCAATTAGATCCATTTTTGAGGGGATTCATATTACTATTATCAATTAGAATAATTTATGGTTGGCTTGGTTGGACTAAAAAAATGAAGTATCCAGGCTCCGTTTAGAAAAAACCCAATTGGATTGGTAAGATATCTATGATTGCTATTCATATTTTTTCTTTGTAATTTGTAAAGAGATCCTAATTGTCAAGCAAAGTTATCTCAACTTTAATAAATACTTGTATAAAATGAATTGAAAAAAAAAAAGAAATACAAAAAGAAATGGTAATGGGAGCATTTGTCCTATATGTACAAATCCAAATCGGGCGGATCTTTACCCGGAGTAGAGCATAAACCTAAAAAGATGAAACAGACCCATTCAGGAACAAGAAAATACCATCGCGGTTTGGATTAAATCTCGATGAAAGAATACATCAATGAGAAGTTAATTCGATAAGTTTAATGACCCTTTCTTATAACTTCTAATTTTATACTGGAAAATCGAAAATAGAAATATAAAAAAGGAGTCAAAACTCCTCTTTATTGAAAAATCGAAGAAAAGCCCTTTCATTAGAAGTAAGAAAGAACCTTTCTAGAAAAAAAGAAAGAGGACTGGAATCTATACATTGATTCACAATTTTTTTGAACCGTATGCATCAAAAGGTGCATGTACGGTTCCTAAGGAATACAATTTTACCCTAATCAACCGACTTTATCGAGAAAGATTACTTTTTTTAGGCCAAGGTATTAATAGCGAGATTTCGAATCAACTTATTGGTCTTATGGTATATCTCAGTATCGAGGATGAGACCAAAGAGCTGTATTTGTTTATAAACTCTCCTAGGGGCTGGGTAATACCTGGGGTGGCTATTTATGATACTATGCAATTTGTGCGACCAGATGTCAATACAGTATGCATGGGATTAGCCGCTTCAATGGGATCTTTTATCCTGGTCGGAGGAGAAATTACCAAACGTCTAGCATTCCCTCACGCTTGGCGCCAATGAGGTTTTTATTTGAGAGAAAAAAGAAGACTATGCCTTCGCCATATGAATACTAAGTAATAATAGCATGGCACTTCAAATTCGATATGAGAAATTTTTGTATTGTTTTTTTTTCAAAACATTAGATTCTGTATCGAGAGAGTAGTATGAGATAAGGGGTATTTCCGATTTTCTCTTATCTATCGGGAGTTCGGTTCAGCGTCACAAACTTTTTTGTTTTCATATCGTAGAGTTCTTAACAATATTTATGTTATGAAAGAGTACGAAAAAAAAAATATTTTTTCCTTATTTGATCGGATTAAAAAGAAACTTTGGGATTGCTGAATCACAGACAAAAAAAAGAAAAAAGAAACATATAAAGCAACGGAGCCATCATAGTATTTTTTAACTCCTCCGAAAGGAAGGATGGCAATTTGATTATTTACCCATTGGAGTCTGATAGATTCTATTTTTCTCTTTCTTCAATAGAAAGGAGGGGGGTCAATTTTCTTTTAGAGCCGTATGCACAAAAGATGCCTGTACGGTTGTTCAATTCTATCTTTTTTCTATTCTTTATCTTTCTTTTCTCTTTGCTTTATCATGCAAGATAGGAGAAGCTTTGATTTTGTTATATCATCAGGGTAATGATGCATCAACCTGCTAGTGGTTTTTATATGGCACAAGTAACCGAATGTGTCGTGGAAGCGGAAGAACTGCTGAAACTGCGTGAAACCCTCACAGGGGTTTATGTACAACGAACGGGCAAACCCTTCTGGGTTGTATCCGAAGATATGGAAAGAGATGTTTTTATGTCAGCAACAGAAGCACAAGCTTATGGAATTGTTGATCTTGTAGCGATTCAATGAAAATAACATGGATTTCGCGCAAATCACAGATTTGCGATTTTATCTTTGAATTGAATATTCTATTAAATTGAATATTCTATTAAATAGAAGTAATTCATCATCATTCGGTTAGGATCAATCTAAACCAACCCATCATATTATGTATACGATTCAACATGCCAACTATTAAACAACTTATTAGAAATACAAGACAGCCAATCAGAAATGTCACGAAATCCCCCGCTCTTCGGGGGTGCCCTCAGCGTCGAGGAACATGTACTAGGGTGTATGTGCGACTCGTTTAGATCATGAGCTGGCACAAAAGAAAGAAAATGACTTTTACAGTATCAATGATCAGTACCGGTGAATGGGATAGGATGGAAAAAGGAACTCCATTCATTATTAAAAAAAAACTCTATCATATCCCTCTATTGTGTATGAAGTTTATGGTTTCCGTTGGTGTAAATCCAATCACCTGAATTTAAGATGATAAGAAATTCTCCATTGGTAACAAATGGTTATCCATTAAGAGGAGGAAATCTTATTTTAAAAGCATAAAACATAAAGATTAGTTAGGCTCCCAATCTGGCAAGAACGGACTAAGAGGGTCAGCTACCCAGCAAACTTTCATAATTAAATACCGTTACTGTAGGTAGATCTGATTGTGAAAGACATATTACTGGATAATTCATGGGTAGAGCCAAAGCGTGTGAACTATACAAGTTCCCAATAACATCAATTAGTTGATTAAATATATATTAAATTAAAGTCTAAAGTAAAGGCTCCGGTGTATAGAGAAGACCTCACCGTTTAAGAAGTAACCATAGAAACGAAGGAACCCACTATTTCTTTTTTTATTTCTTTTATTTACTATATTTTTGATACCTAGGAAAATACAATTTCTTATTTCTTTCTTATTTCGCAGTGAAACACCTAAAAAAAAAAATAACAAAATCGTGGTCGGGAAGGTTAGAGTAGCCAAAGCCATTGGAATTTTTATTTTATACATTGGAAAAATCCGTTTTGTTATTAATAGACTAGGAAGGGGGAAAAGAATAACTGAAAGAAAGGTAATCAATTAGTTATTCGTCAAAGTTTCATTTATTCAATGACCAGAATTAAACGGGGATATATAGCTCGGAGACGTAGAACAAAAATTCGTTTATTTGCATCAAGCTTTCGAGGGGCTCATTCAAGGCTTACTAGAACTATTAATCAACAGAAAATAAGAGCTTTAGTTTCGGCTGATCGGGATAGGGGTAGGAAAAAGAGAGATTTTCGTCGTTTGTGGATCACTCGGATAAACGCAGCAATTCGCAAAGGGGGAGTCTCCCATAGTTATAGTAAATTAATACACAATCTGTACAATAGACGGTTGCTTCTTAACCGTAAAATACTTGCACAAATAGCTATATCAAATAGGAATTGTCTTTATATGATTTTGAACAAAATCAACCCGGAGTCTTTACCGGAGTCTTTACCGGAGGCTTTAAAAACTCCCTAGGCTCTCCTGAGAATAAATGGAGGTTTCTTCTACCGGACGAGTTAGAAATTAGTATGAGAAAATATGCTAAAGTAGTCAAAATGAATGAACACGTTCAATTCAATAAAAACAAATTTCGTTTTTTCCGATTCATTTGTTTCTTACGACACGATACTCAAATCTAGATTTGAGTGAATCTAGATTTGAGTAATTATGATTCAAGTAAAGAAAAAGTAAGCCTATTTATTTCGGGCTTTAAAACCAGTAGTTCTAGCGGTCAACTCGGTTCTTTCAAATTGTTTCTCATTATTGAGAAAAGGTAACAAAGATAAAATACGGGCTTGTTTTATAGCAAGAGTAATTAATCGTTGTTGTTTCAAGGTCAATCTATTCACGCGTCTTGATAATATTTTTCCTTGTTCACTAATAAATCGACTAATTAAACTCATGTTTCTATAATCAATTCGATCCCCCGATTGAATCGGGGGCAAACGCCTACGAAAAGATCGCTTGAATTTAAGAAAAGGTCGCTTGAATTTATCCATGGTTTGTTTGTTTAATTTATTCCTTATCCCTAAAATCCTATTTCTTAATTCTAATTCATTTTAAATCCACCCAAAATAAAATAGGATTTTTGAAAAATAGGATTTGTTTAGTTTCTATTTAAATATGTTATATATAATGTCATTTTTTCCCCTTCCTTGAAAGGGTAAGGCACAGGTACTTGGTTCGCTCTATTTTTTTATCTCCCCATGAATCGTATGTTTGTAACAATAGGGACAGAATTTTTTCAATTCTAATCGATTAGGCGTATTGTGCCGGTTCTTTTGAGTACTATATCTGGAAATACCTCTTGATACCTTATCAACACTGTTTCGGACACAACTAGTACATTCCAAAATCACCGTTACTCGGACATCTTTCCCCTTGGCCATGAACCTCCTTTGGATTTTTGATTTACTCAACTCTTCTATTTTCGATTCAAAACGAAGAAAGGATAAAATAGAAGTTACTAACTTGAAATCCAATTCTAAAAGTAAAAGATTAAAATTAAGAAAATAAAGTAATAGTAAAGCAAAGTCATAGTAAAATACAACGATTTTTCTAAAGTATATTGCAAATTTAAGTAATCATTTAAGTATTTTGTATAATACTCTCGCCCTAGACCCCCATTTTCTATTCTACCCCCATTCCTCTATGATTAATATTCAGTTAATTCGAACTTGAGCCCGAATGTTGAATCCACTTTTTTATTCTTTCTCTTTCCTCCCTTATTCTAAAAAGGGAAAAAAGAGAAAAGAGGGGGAGAGGGATTCATCACCAATATTTGATTGGATCTCTAATTTTCTTCATTCCTTCCCATGACAATAACCAGAATGAAAAAAAGGGGAATGTCAACGCATCCGGGAAAAAATGATTAATCTCTATCAATAGACCTGCTAAAGCCCCGAACCATAGCGTACTTAGTACTGGTGCCACAGAGAGAATTGACAATTGTTAATGTAAGTAAATATAGAATACACGTAATCCCACAGAAGGATTTCTTTTTATGAATTGTTCATTTTAAATATTCAATTTAAATAAGTCGTATCTTGCTCAGACCAATAAATAGAGCTGAGGTTATAGTTAAAGTCGCTAATAGAAAACCGAAATAACTAGTTATAGTAAGCATGAAGGGGCTAAATTTAATGAAATATGTTCTTTTTATACATATGTTTAAAAAGCACTTACCTAAGTTTCAAATTTTGCAAAATAAAAATAAAATAGGAGGGTAGACAAAAATCTCAATTGAAATTGGAAGAATAAGTTGAATGAAAAGTTTTTGATTCATCTATTATTATAGGCAGACAACACTAACAAAGATAAAGTGCCAGACATATAAAAGAAATTGATTCATCATCTGTAACATCTATCCATCCCGCAATTCCAATCAACCGATTCATTGAGTAACTCTTGGGTAAACTATTAAACTAATAAGAGCTGTATCGTCTAACTTCATTCAAAAATGAAACTTGAATTTTTATAGAATCAAAATAGAAATGATTTTAGAATTTGATCATTTCTTAGATTCTGTTGAATTGTATCGAATCCATTTTCGATTTTAAAGCGAACAGTTACCTTATAAAACTTTTTCTTTTTACTTTAATTTAAGTTTAACTCATTAGATTCAGTAATATATTAATTCACATAATATCTTGAATGATGGAGAAGAAGAAAAAGTTATCACACAATCGCTTGATAAAATCTTTTTTTTGGCCAACTAGATTCTAAAACTAGTAATTTCTATTAGGTTACACATTTTATCCTTCCACACTGCCCCATCCTTATAGCTAGATCAAGAAAGAACCTTTGGATCGAGATCCACAACAATGCATCACAACTATGAATTCCAATTTTCTATTTTTTCTTTCATAGAATATGATCTACTACTCTTATTTCTTACTCGACCATTAACTTCTTCTTTAAAAAAAGGATTCCAACAACAAAACGGCTTCCACAACTACGAAAAGAGAATTTCTATATCTCGCATCTACTTAAATTGTGGGAATATGAGAATGTCTTTCGTTGAATTGAAAGAATTTTCTATTGAATGGAAGATGGTTTTACATCAACAAGTAAAGGAAAAAAGAAATTATTTTAGTACTTACTTTTGATACTAATTCAAATTGCGTTGCTGTGTCAGAAGAAGGATAGCTATACTGATTCGGTATACTCTAAAGACGCCCTCGGTACAATATTGACGATCTCACAAAGATTAAATTTCAGTGAATTGTCATTTACTGATCTCATCTTTTACGGAATCGATCTTCTTTGACTGTACAAGAATATGTGGAGCTCAGCATGTCTGGAAGCACAGGAGAACGTTCGTTTGCTAATATTATTACCAGTATTCGATACTGGGTCATTCATAGCATT
Organism: Capsicum annuum; assembly: GCF_002878395.1. Lineage (NCBI taxonomy): Eukaryota > Viridiplantae > Streptophyta > Magnoliopsida > Solanales > Solanaceae > Capsicum > Capsicum annuum. Next base: position 446,866 of record NW_025823104.1, on the reverse strand, counting down.
ACTATACCTTCCCTATTCATTGCGGGTTGGTTATTTGTCAGCACCGATTTAGCTTACGATGTGTTTGGAATCCCTCGGCCAAACGAGTATTTTACAGAGAGCCGACAAGGAATTCCATTAATAACTGGCCGTTTTGATCCTTTGGAACAACTCGATGAATTTAGTAGATCGTTTTAGGAGGCCCTAATGACTATAGATCGAACCTATCCAATTTTTACAGTACGATGGTTGGCTGTTCACGGCCTAGCTGTACCTACCGTCTTTTTTTTGGGATCAATATCAGCAATGCAGTTCATCCAACGATAAACTTAATCCGAATTATAGAGCTACGACACAATCAAACCCGAACGAACAAAATGTTGAATTGAATCGTACCAGTCTCTACTGGGGGTTATTACTCATTTAGTTCACGTCATTAATAAGCTCAAATTTAGGTTTTCTAGTTTTTAATTGTTGATTCTTAGTTTCATTACTTGGTTCTAGAACTAATTAACATGCTAGTACATTCTTACTAGGTTGTCAATTAGTCCTTTTGAATTCCTTTGTTCGTGTCCATGTTTAGTTGGGTGGTTTTATTCGTTTGAATACGTTGTAACTTCTTAAGCCCGTCGAGAATTCCTTGAGTTTCAAACAAGAATCCACTCCGGACAAGACCTTTACTCATATCTTAAGGATTCACGGTTACTAGCCAATCTACAACATTTGTGGAGCTCAAGTGTGAGTGAATCGAGAGAGTGTGAGTGAGGAGAGGTTTAACACTAACTTCTTTGCTGATTGTGTAGGTAACACCTTGACATGGAAGGAATCACATCCCAAAGTGGGGGTATTACTGAACAAGACACTATGAAGGCCACACTTGAGGCCATTACCAGAAGTTTAGAGAGGTTGAACACGGAAATTGAGGCAATGAGGGGAGATTTGACTATGATAAGTGGGAGATTGGAGCAAGTGGAGAGTCAAAGGAACTCTCGTACATCCACTCCTCATCATATTCCTTCAAATGGGAATGAAAGAACATCATCCACAACTATCTCACCAGAAACATTGCACCAAATAATGAATCCACTTCTAGCCCCACTAAATGCCACAAATCATACCACTACTTTCCCTTCAAACCAAGAAGTGAATAGACCACGCCATTCCCAAACTCCTCCAATTACACAAGAAGGATGTAGCCATCCATTACCTCCACAAAATCTGAATGTACCTTACCAAACTCCACCAAATCAAAGACCACCACCTCCACAAATCCCAATGCCTTCAAATCAGATTCCAAATTACCAAAACTGACTAGCTCACTTTGAGGAACATGGTATAGAGGAGTATGACGGATATGGAGCCTTTGATGATGCTTACATGAGAGAGGAGGAGCTAAGAAGGAGCCGTGTTGATCCAAGGAGGTACCAAGGGTATGGAGAAAGGGGAAATCGACACCAAGAAAGAGACGTAGGCATCAATACCATCAAATTGAGCTTACCTATTTAAGGGTGAAAGTGAACCTGAGTCCTACTTAGCATGGGAATCAGCTTGTGACAAAGTTTTCCAAGTTAATGATATCTCGGAAGAAAAGAAAAGTTGTTATGCCATAGCTCATTTTGAGGGTTATGCCAACACTTGGTGGGAGTACGTCAAGCATTTTGGTGATGAATTAGTTGATGGGCATCTACCACCCTGGTTTTGGTTAAGGTACTTAATGAGGCAATAGTACCTTCCCGAGAGTTATCGCCATGAATTGCTTGCTAGATTGTACAACTTGCGTCAAGGCAATAAAAGTGTGATGGCATATTATGATGAGTTTCAATAGCTCATGTTGAAGCTTTATCATCGTGGGGAACAAATCAGTCATGACATCATCCAGTTCAAGTGTGGGTTGAACAAAGAGATCTCTACTCATTTGACACTTCACAAATTTGATACCGTTGAAGGTATTTTCCAAGTGGATCTTGAGATTGAAAGAGAGCTTAAAGAGAGGTCTTCGCTCAAGGCAAGGGGAAAATCCATCTCGGGTTGGCCTAGAAGCAAGGACGTGGTTCAATCCTCTTTGGGTTGGCCCAAAAACAAGGACCAACCCGTCACTACAAGGCTTTCCGAGCCTAAAACAGTCCACAAAATTCCTCTAAAATAAGAAGTTCACAAGTTTCCAAACCCAAAAGGATTCAAATATTTTAAGTGCCAAGGTTAGGGACATAAATCCAATGAATAAAAATGTCCAAATCAACGCAACGTGATACTGCGGGAAGGGAGATTGTATTACCTTGGTGAGGAGGTGGGTCTTGAAAAAGAGGAGGATAAGGCCGAGCCTAAAGATGGAGAGGAAATTGGAAATAGGCCACTTGATGATGATGATGATGGTGAAGTTATTTACCCACAAGAAGGGGAGTGTGTTGTTCCAAACTTTGTAGTTAGACGTGCTATGATTAGTAAGGCAATAGACGACCCTAGCCAAAGGGAAAATTTATTCCATATTAAATACCTTGTAAAGAGGGGAATGTGTGCACTTTGGTGATTGATAGTGGTAGTTGTGCGAATGTCGTTAGTGTCGCTATGGTGAACTTTCTAAAATTACCAACTACAGTTCATACTAGCCCTTACAAGTTGCAATGGTTGAACGAATGCGGTGAATTGAAGGTTATGAGGCAATGTGTGATACGGTTTAAGGTAGGGAACTACCAAGACGAAATGCTTTATGATGTGATAACAATGCAAGTATGTCATTTGTTGTTAGGTAGACCTTGGCAATTATGATAGGTCTACCAAACATGATGGGAGGACCAACCTATATTCACTTGAGAAGGATGGTTGAAAGGTCACTCTTTATCCTCTTTTGCCATCACAAGTGAATGAATTACATCAAAAGATGAGGGAGTTGAAGGAGAAGGGAAAGAAACCCGAAAATAGTGAAAGGAAGGGGAAAAACGTTGGTGGGGCAGTAGGGATTTCTGGGACTGCCTCAACATCAAATGGGCAAGAAAACATGGTGATGTTGGCTTGAAAGAAGGAGCTCTTCTTGGATTATGATGTGGACACGCCTATGCTTCTTTTGGCTCATTGTTTTAATACTAACCCCACTAATTCTTCTATTTCTCCTTTGATTTCTTATGTGTTGCAGGATTATGAAAATGTATTTCCCAAAGGACTTCCACAAGGATTGCCCCCACTTCGGGGAATTGAGCATCAAATTGACGTTGTGTTGCTCACAATTGCCAAATTAGTCGGCTTACAGAAGCAACCCTACGGACACCAAAGAATTGCAGCATCAAGTTGAGGAACTCCTCAACAAATGGTATATCAAGGAGAGCATGAGTCTGTGCGCAGTTTTGGTGCTACTGGTGCCTAAGAAAGACGGAACATGGCATATGTGTGTGGACTTCTGAGCCATCAATAAGATTACGGTAAAATATCATTAGGCTAGATGATATGCTTGATGAATTAAATGGTTCGTGTTTATTTTCCAAGATTGATTTAAGGAGTGACTAACACCAAATAAGAATGCAACCCGGTGATGAATGAAAAACCGCCTTCAAGACTAAATTTGGTCTCTATGAATGGATGGTTATGCCATTCAGCCTAACAAATGCTCCAAGTACTTTCATGAGGCTAATGAATCATGTGATGAAGCCATTTATTGGAAAGTTTGTTGTTGTTTACTTTGATGATATCTTGGTCTATAGTAAGTCAATTGATGAGCATGTGATGCATTTACAATGTGTGTTTGATGTCCTTAGAAAGGAAAGGTTGTATGTAAATCTGGAGAAGTGCTCTTTTGGTGTTAATGAAGTTGTTTTCTTGGGTTTTGTTGTTAGTTTAAGAGGGGTTGAAGTGGATGAATCAAAGATAGATGCTACAAAAAATTGGCCAACCCCGCAAACCATTAGAGAAGTAAGAAACTTCCACAGGTTAGCTAGTTTCTATAGAAAGTTTGTCAAAAGATTCAGCACCATAGCCGCTCCTTTGACCACGGTCATTCAAAAAGACCAACCCTTCAAGTGGGATGAAGAGCAAGCTAAGGCTTTTGAAACCTTGAAAGCTATTCTTGTTTCCACGCCTTTATTACAATTGCCCAACTTTGATAAGACATTCGAAGTTGAGTGCGATGCTAGTAAAGTGGGCATAGGGGCTGTTTTGATGCAAGATTTAAAACTCATTGCTTATTTTAGTAAAAAGCTCAAAGGATCAAATCTAAACTACTCCACGTACGATCTAGAGTTGTATGCCTTGATTCAAGCTTTGGCCACTTGGCAGCACTATTTATGGCCCAAGGAGTTCATGATCCAAACGAACCGTGAATCCTTAAAGCATCTTCGGGTACAAGACAAGCTTAACAAGCGGCATGCAAAATCGATTGAGTTTCTTGAAACCTTCCCTTATGTTATTCAATACAAAAAAGATAAGGACAACATAGTAGCCGGCTTTGTCTAGAAAACATGTTCTTGTGTCAACATTATCTTCAAAATTAATGGGTTTTGAGAGTTTGAAAGAATTGTATCCCGAGGACCCTCACTTTTCTCCTATCTTTAGGGAATACGAAGAAATGGCTAGGGAAAAGTGGGATTCGGCCAGGGGTTCAAATCCCTATGCCAAGTTTGATGGATACTTATTTAAAGGTAGATGATTGTGTGTACCCTCCAGTTCTTAGAGAGAGTTATTTGTGAGGGAAGCACACAATGGTGGTCTAATGGGTCACTTTGGGATCAAAAAGACCCTTGGAATATTGGAGGAGCAATTCCATAGGCCAAAAATGCACAAGGATGTGGCCAAGATTTGTGGCCAATGCATAGATTGCAAAGGAGCCAAATCGCGACTCCTACCTCATGGGTTGTACACCCCGCTGCCCACTCCTTTACGCCCTTGGCTTGATATATCTATGGTTTTCATGTTAGGGTTGTCTAGGACAAGACGAGGTCGAGACAGTATCTTTGTTGTGGTCGATCGGTTTTCTAAGATGGCACACTTTATTCCATGCTTTAAATGTGATGATGCACATAGTGTGGCCTCTTTGTTTGTTGATAATTTTGTCAAGTTGCATGGTGTTTCGAGGACCATTGTGAGTGATAGGGACTCTAAGTTCCTAAGTCACTTTTGGAAATCCATGTAGGGTAGGCTTGGAACCAAGTTGTTATTCTCTACATCTTGCCACCCACAAACTGATGGTCAAACGGAAGTAGTAAATAGGACTTTGGGTTCTATGCTACGTTCCATGGTAAAGGGAAAATTGACTTATTGGGAGGAACACCTACCATTGATTGAGTTTGCATATAACCTTGTCATACACTCAAGTATGGGAATGACTCCCTTTGAGTGCATATATGGCTTCAACCCCTTACCCCTTTGGATTTAACTCCTTTGCCTAGTGATATTATGATTAGCTTAGATGGAAGCAAGCGGACAGATTCGATGAAGAAGTTACATGAGAAGGTGCGGCTTCGACTTGAGAAGAAAAATCAAGACATTGCAAGGAGAGTCAACAAGGGGAGAAAGAAACTCATTCTTGAACCAGGAGATTGGGTGTGGGTTCATCTTAGAAAGGATAGGTTTACATCTCAAAGAAAGTCCAAATTGATGCCAAGAGGCGATGGTCCATTCCAAGTACTTGAATGGATCAATGATAATGCCTACAAGATTTACCTTCCCCCGGAATACCAAGTGCACAACACTTTCAATGTCTGTGATTTTTCTCTAGTGGATGCGGTTGAGGATGACCAAATGCTGAATTTGAGGTCAAATTTCTCTCAAGATGGAGAGGATGATACCGGTGTACAAAGCTGTCCAATACATTCTCGACCATTCACACGAAGCCAAGCTCGGGAGTTACCAAAACTACAAGCCATGTTTATGCAAATGGCTGCGTGTGAGTTGGTACTTGATCCGCCAAAGAGCTTCAACGTTTTTAAGTGTGAAAATGAGCCTTGAAGTGTAATAAATTACACTCTAAGGGCACCCCATGACTGAAGGGTAGGAAGCTCATTTGTCCTTCATTTTGTGTGTAATATAAATAGATGCTATTAGGGTTATTTTCAGCACTTAGTTCATTCTTCATATTTCACAACAACAAGTCTTGTAACATTGAATATTTCTCTCTCTTGTTCTTGAGATTAAAGCCTGAAATCTGTCCAACAAGTGTAGTCACACTTGTGTTGTTTCTTGGCTAGAAACTTGAGATCTTGAGGTTCATGAGTAAGAACTTGATACTGAAATCTTTTGGTCTTAGGGTCCTTTCATCAAGTTAGGGTTCATAGAATCTAAGATATCTTTGTGTCAAGTTACTATCTTTCATTTTGTACTCTTGAAACTTTGCAGTAACTTAGTGAAGCCGTGTGGGGCTGATTTTTGATTCACTATAGTTACTGCCATTTGTTGTTCTTGTTGTTAACATTGTACTCTTTGTAATCTATCATCTTGTGTTGTTGAACCATTGTTTAATGTTATTGTTATCTTCTTGTTCTCCTTGTGTAGCTACTGTTTTGGTGTTGTTATTCCTTCAAAATTTCGTGATTGTTACTGACTTCACATATTAGAGTTGTTATCATCAAGCTCTCGGACTTGTAGTGTGTTTGGACTGATTTTGTGGCAGATTTGATATGCTCCAAGTTAGTAGTGTATCATTAACCTTAAGAGTGAACCGCTAACCAACTGCACTAAAAGCTATAGCTGGTAGAGAGAGGCGCAACCCACCCTTTATAGGCCCTGAACCGTATGGGGCACGAACCGGACCCACACCTCCAACTAAGGCCAACCTGAGATAGGTGTCCACCCGTTGGGCGCCATCATTCCCCCATTCTTTGGGAAAGGTTCATCCTCGAACCTGCGCATAGTGTAAGCGGGATTCGAACCCATGACCTTCGCTCTGATACCAAACCTTAAGAGTGAACCGCTAACCAACTGCACTAAAAGCTATAGTTGATAGAGAGAGGCGCAACCCACCCTTTATAGGCCCTGAACCATACGGGGCACGAACCCGACCCACACCCCCAACCAAGGCCAACCTGAGATAGGTGTCCACCCTTTGGGTGCCATCACTTAGCCTAAAACAACTTCAACCAACCAAAAATCAGCCACCAAACATGCCTAAATCATAAGGTTTAATTTTGGATCTAGCACAAAAGCTTCAAACACCATGTTCATGGAGGTTCTTAGCTCAAACTCAACCAAACTTCAATCTAAAAGTTGATCTAGACTTCCTATGTGCTAGAGAGAAAGGATCTAGCACTAGAAACCTTCAAAACACAACAAAAACTTGTAGATCTAACTTGGAAAATTCGGATCTACAACAAACACACAACACAACACACAATTTTTTTTGGGTATTTTCTGATTTTTGACTCTTTTTTGATGAGATTTTCTATATAAGAACACTAAAACCAAGATTTTAGGATGTTGGAACAACCCTAACCAAGGCTTTGATACCAAATTATAGCCTAAATACTAAGAAATCACAAAATTTGGGGTTCAACAAACACTTTCCAGCAAACACAACTAAAGAAAAAAACACACAAAGAAAGGGGGAGAAGGTGAAGATTGCTTAAGATGAAAAGATAGTAAAGTGACCCTTACTTCCACAAGTGAATAGCACTAGAAGGTGTATCAAACCTTCAAACACACATCACCATGTAAGTTCAAACCACTCTCTTAGGTGACCCAAAGGAAACACTCTTCCCCAAGCACACCTTTCTTGCCAATTATCCAAGACAAATGAAAACCCTAACTTTCAAGTGTTCAAGGACCACTTTTCAGATTCTACTCTCTCTCTACAAAGCTAAAACTACAATATAGAAGTAGGTTCAATGTCATCAAAAGTCTAATGAAAAGAGAAGTAAAATGCCTATTTATACTATTACATGAATAAAGACTCAAATGCCCTTAATGAGGCCCTAAAAGAGGCGCCTCTTGAGTGTGGACTTTAAGTGTGAAAAGTCCACCAAAACCCTTCCAATAGATGCCCATGAGGTGTAGAAGAGTATTTCCTTCAATGCACTTCTTCAAAAATCAGCAAGTAACCTCCTTTTGTCGGAAGCATTACACCTTCACACGCCTTCAATTGTATGAACAATGATTGAATTTGGTGCAATTCCTTGGCTTGGTTACGTGTAAAAGGTCTTGAGGACTTTTCACTTGCATAACAATATTAAAGAAGTATCATTCTAATAGTTCCCATATGATTTGGTGAACCTGGTTCTAAATTTGAATTTTGAGGAGGAGCCCATAACCAATTTAGATAGACAAAATTGGAAGTGAAGATCATAGAGAATATTTTTGGTGATAAATGGACAGGTTGAGGAGGTTAAATGGGAGATAGAGTCAAACATCCAGAGCATATATGATACGAGCCAAAGGACCATTATAGCTTTTGATGACATCATTCGAGGCCCATACATGAAGATTTAAGCTTTGGTCATATTGAGGGTACAAGGACATGCAAGGAGGACTCATTTTGAAATAACAATAGAGCAAAACCATGTTTGGAAGATTGCTTGGGACTTGTGTTGATGCCTACCAAAGGGTTCCAAAAGGTTTCACATTTTGAAGCTTGAAGAAGAAGGGACCCACGAAGCATTAGTGGGGTGGCCTTGGGGTATAAACACTCATTAAGGGTGTTTTAGTCTTTTTTGTGCCATTTTTTTACACTCCATAGGAGCCCTTAAGGGTATTTTGGTATTTATGTAATAAGGTATAAATAGACTCTTTAGGCTTCTTTTCTCATTAGTTGATTATTGATATTTGAAAGACTTCTTCTTCTCTCTTTGAAAGTGTAGTGTAGGGCTTTGAAAAGCCAAGTAGAGTAGGGCTTGGAGAAGCCATTATTGATCTTTGCTTAGAAATGGTGGTTGTAAGGTGGAGTTGATTCTCTTAGTGGTCACCGTAAGAGTTTGGTGTTGTAATTATGGGTCTTAAGGGTCTTATATTTGATACACAGTTTGGTTCCTATTTCTTGTAATCTCGTATGTCAAACTATCTGTCTTACTTTATTGCATTTGTTTGTTCTCTTATTTCTCTTGGTCTTCATCTCTTTAGGTCATTCTTCTATCATTTAGTATCAAAGCAAGGTTTGATTTTGTTTCAACAACATCAATCTTGGGATTGTTATCTTGAAAATAAAAAAAAAGTGAAAAAGAAAAAAAAGTTACTATTCACGTTTTAAGGATTTTTTCAATTTTTGAGACTTTATTTTTGTGTATTTTGTGTGTTTATAGTGTTAGATCCTTATTCCTAACACTAGAAGAAGTGTAGAAAATCGAAAATCTTACAAAAAAAGTTATAAATCTCGTTTTGTGTGTTGGGGCATATTTTGATACTTAGATCTACTTTATTTTGGTGTGTTTTGTGAGTTTCTAGTGATAGATCCTTGTTCCCTAGCACTAATATGTCTAGATCTAAGATTTGAGCTAAATCGGAGGTGTTTTGAATCATCCACCATTGTTGAGCTTGTGTTTGAAGCTATTTGAGGGTGGGTCACGTTTTGTACTATTGTGGTTGTGACATTTTTGGGCTGATTTTGTGATATTTGTGTTTGGGTTGGCAAAGAGACCTTAGATCTTCAAGAAAATTTAAATTTGGAGGTCATTTGCCTTGTGGTCAACATTGGTCAACACTTTAATGTTCTTGTCTTCCTCATCTTCATATCTTGTTGAGGAAGAATATTCAAAAGTGGGTGTTTGACCTTAAAAAAAAGAAGAAAAGAGAGTGTAGTACTTGTTCAAGGAAATTTCCAAGCACCTTTCTAGTCATCCAAAAGATAGAAAACAACAAAAGGGAAGGAATAATCAAGTACAAGTGCAAGTACAAGGGGGGATCAATTCAATTCAAATTCATTTGAAGCTTGAAAAGGATCCAAAAACCTTGCAATTTCCCCCCCAAAACTGAATATACACTCTTGGAATTGAGGATTGGCCGAAACTCAAAGTGAAGAACACAAAAAAATTACAAATATCATCCAATCACAAGCTGCCACATCATCACTTTGGACACCCATATTTTTAGCTCAAATTTTTGGATTCTTAGTTTCTATTCTTGTTTCTTAGTTGCATATTGATTCCATCACTAATTGACAAACTAGTAACTATCTACTAGGTTGTGAATTAGTTTTGAGTCCTTTCTTTATGTTTTCATTCTTTGTGTACTTTTCTAATTTTGATTCATTGAATTTCTTTGTTTCAAGTTCGTAAGTAGATTTTATTTTGTGTCTTGAGTTGATTAAACAAGAATCTATTCTGGCCGCTAAGTAGTGATTGACACCTTAGTGACTATCGGAGTATAAGCAACTTTCAATATTCGCCGCTCCAATTGTGAGGATCACAAAGATAAGTGTATACGAGTGTTGGGGAGGAGCTTTTACTACTAATCTTGTTTGTTCATTTTGTAGGTACAAGGTGATGTAAGGGGAACATATCTTGGGAGCCTTGGACTATTGTGACTACAACATGGGAGACTATGATTGTAGTGAGGGATTTTATGGCTATGATGATGTTAGAGATTATGGGGGCTATGAACATAGCCATGATCAAGACATGGGCAGAATTGAGAGTTATGATTTTGAGGGAGAAAATGAGGTAAATGAAACTCCTAGTGCTTATGGTGAATATGGAGATTATGTAGGGCCTTGTGATGGTTCTTTTGATAAAGTTGGTGCATGTGAGGAGTCTTACACTTCCCACTCTGAACTTAGAATTGGTGTAAGGTACCCTTCCTTCGCAAAGCTTATAAGATCCATGGTGAGATTGCACGTGTGGAGCATGAAGATTCATATTCTTCACCTTGTAGTACATCTTATCAAGGTCGAAGTGGTGTGAATAGGTATACTAGGTATAGTGTAGGTTGTCCCATGAGAAGAAGAGAGAGTACATCTCTAAGGCCGAGGGGTACTCATGGGCCCATGGGTTGTCCTAAACTCTATAATGTGGATCCAAGATGTGTTCACTCCGGAAAGATAAGCATTTATGGGGTACCGGGCTTCCTCCTCGTGCTAGATGATTGGTGCCATAAGAACTACATTATGCACCCATGGTTGACTATTTGGGGTTGTTTTGAGAACCTTTACTTGTTTCATATTACTTGGATGGGTATAAGTTTATCGAGAGAGTGAGGATTGTCTTCACCCAATTTGAATACTATGAGGAGGTGTGGTCCGATATCTTTCCTTTGTCACCAGGTCATGTATGCTTGGGTACCGACTGGTTTGCACAATATAGAGTTCCAAATGTGCTAAATTGGCCTAAGGTTGTAGTGGACCGTTGGGGAATCAAAGGGCCATCATAGCTTTTGATGACATCATTCGAGGCCCATACGTGAAGATTCAAGCTTTGGTCATATTGAGGGTACAAGGACATGCAAGGAGGACTCATTTTGAAATTACAATAGAGCAAAACCATGTTTGGAAGATTGCTTGGGACTTGTGTTGATGCCTACCAAAGGGTTCCAAGAGGTTTCACATTTTTAAGGTTGAAGAAAAAGGGACCCACGAAGCATTAGTGGGGCGGCCTTGGAGTGTAAACACTCACTAAGGGTGTTTTAGTCTTTTTTGTACTATTTCTTTACACTCCATAGGAGCCCTTAAGGGTATTTTGGTATTTTATGTAAGAAGCTATAAATAGACTCTTTAGGCTTATTTTCTCATTAGTTTATTGTTGATATTTGAAAGACTTCTTCTTCTCTCTTTGAAAGTATAGTGTAGGGCTTTGAAAAGCCAAGTAGAAAAAGGCTTGGAAAAGCCATTATTGATCTTTGCTTAGAAACGGTGGTTGTAAGGCAGAGTTGATTCCCTTAGTGGTCACCGTAAGAGTTTGGTATTGTAATTGCGGGTCTTAAGGGTCTTATCGTTTGATACACAATTTGGTTCCTATTTCTCGTAATCTCGTATGTCAAGCTATCTATCTTACTTTATTGCATTTGTTTATTCTCTTGTTTCTCTTAGTCTTCATCTCTTTAGGTTATTTACCTTTATTCTCTTATGTATGAGGAAGAAATTGTTATTTAGTAGTGAATGATGCAACAATCCTTTATTAGTTTGTGAGTTTTGGTGTTTTTTGATTGTTTCAACTCTCTTTGTAGCTGTATCATGGTGTTTTAATCTATTACAGGGGATATGGTTCTCAAGGTAGATTGGTTGGGTATTATGAGGCTTTTAGTTTTAGAAGGTTTTGGAGTAGTATGATTGACTATGATCAACATTTAGAATCTTATATGTTATATGAGAAGTTCATTAGATTTGTTAGCTCTAGAATTTTTTGTTATGAGGACCTTTAGTTTAGATCCTTAGGGGATAAGATTTATTTCAAGTAGTTGATTCAAAAGTTTTCATTTTATATTTCTTCTTTCTATATGATTCATTCAATATTTTTACACATTCTCCAATGACTATTTTAATGATTTCATCTTCAAATCGTGGTTTTCAACCTGGATATTTGGGGCATTTTGGGTGAAGTTAAAGAATGATAAATTGTTGATTTCCAAGTTGATTTAATTGTATCGATGTTTTACTAGTTCAATTTATCATGAGTTGATTTCATACGTTGAGTCTGTTTTACCTACTGTGGATGGGTTGGGGTAGGTGTTGTCACAATTCTTACTATTTTTTGTTCCTTACAAAATCTGTTCTAGTGATTCTTTGTCTAGAAATTCTTAAATATGAAATTTAATATAGTACATATGTTGGTTTAGATTTTTTAAATCTACTTCAATTGTTTTAATTTAATTTTATAATTTTAAATAAAGAAAATTAAACAAAGGGTTAAAGGTAAACTTTGTGAAGGCCACTGACAATAGTGTAGCCATTGGTGATTTACCAAAATCAGGTTGTTTCAAATATCCACACATTTGGTTACTCACAAAACATCCTAAAAGTTCTTGTTTTGGATACGGGATTTCTTCCTAGATTATTGTTGATCTTGCACAAGGAGGATTTTTCGACGTCTATGATAGGGTTTTAAAATATTATAATTTTTTCCTACATGTATTTACACTTTCCCTCGTGAATTTTAAATAAGAATAGTTTCTTATTTTGAATGAAAATAAAGAGGATAGAATGTGAATCACAAAAATAATTAGGGTAGGATACAAATTACAAAATAATATATGTTAGGGTGTAAATTCGTCCACAACAGCAACAAAAACAACATACCTAGTGTATTACCACAAAGTAGGGTCCGGGGAGGGTAAAGGGTCCACAGTCCATACCACTATCTCAAAGGAAGTAGAGAGGTTGTCTCTAATTGTCACGCCTCAAAAACTAATGTGATGGACATGCACCCGATGCCCTAGCGGACCGAGAGAACAAACTTATTACCTATGCTTACCGTATATGTAACTGTGATAATCCTAAGACCGTGACAAGTATAAGAAAGATGCTCAAATAAAATATCAATATACGTAGGCTTATAGGCATGCCTAACTTGGCCAATGAACCCTCTAATACCAAAAGACAAGACCCAACTGCACTTTAGTTTAACTCTACAAAGCCTCTAAGAGATGGACAGCTTAGGTTAGGTCAGGACAGGACCTCTCCATACACTTAACTAATATAATACAAAAATGCATGCTACAGACTCGGCAAAGCTCCGAATCAACCTGGAGCTCACCACAAGCCACTGAATATCTGCACTTTTAATGGGGAGATCTATTATAGCTAGAGTACCTATTCCTGCGACATAAAACACAGTGTGCCCCATTAGGGATGTTAGTACAAGAGAATGTATTGAATATGTAAGGTATAAAAATCATATTTTTTCATATATCATTCCCAATCATTAAGAAAATTACACTTACTCCACACCCAACAAAAATGATAGATGAAAGATTGAGAGGAGTAAGGGAGTACAGAGTGGCAACCCAAGAGAGAAAAATGAGAAGCTGAAAGGAGTGAAGTGAGGGAGTTTCCACAAACCCAATATAACTTTATTTTCTCTTAGTAAGGATATGTGTGTAGGTACAATAATGGCTAATAGAGGAGCATCAACTCCCAAAGAGAAGAATAACTGTGATGATGTGATGAATGCCTTAGCCAAATCTAACCAAGAGGATGGACTCTTTTAATGAACGGCTTGAAGCATATCCCAACATTTTGATGGGAATTCTACAAGGTAAAGAAGATCTTTTTCATGAACTTTAAGGTAACAAAGCTAACTTTTGCACTTTGGTAAATATTAAAGATCATTGTTTTACTATTAGCCAATTAAGTGTGGTGATAGCTTATCATACCCACATACGACATGGGCTCCTAAGTCATACCCACATCATACAAATAGTAAGCTCAAGTCGTATGATGGCAAGGGTCAAACTTAGGCTGTTTTGATTCTCCCACACTTAGATTATTCATCATCGAATGACAGGCAAAGGCAAGCAAAATCACGATTTAACACATTATTACCCATCAAACCTTCCCTTAAACAAGTTAGAAAACAAGATGTTATAAAGAATATATACCTTACGTATGAATTTGCAGAACGAAGAATAAATGCAGATACTTTGACTTTATGTCCTCGTCAGCATCCCAAGTAGCTCCTTCCTCCCAACCCATACATCTAATATCCCCTAAATACAGACACACTCTCCACCGATCCGTCAACATGAAGACAACACTTCTCTATCTCAACTTCTAACTTTCCCTCAAAAACATAACTAGAAGGCCTGATTTTAACCACGTGTCTATCTCATATTAAAGACTAACTGGGAGTTAAAAGGTGCTAGTGGAAGCCATGGGAACCTATACTTTACACTACTTTGATAATACCACCCTGTCTATCACTATAATCTGTAAACCTCATGCCTTAATCAAGGAGCTATAACCTCATCACACAATAGTTGGGTATTTTCAACCCCCTACATTCAAGCTTACCTCTCTACCCCCACTTTATAGATCTCTAACCTAAAATCTAGAAACTTCAATCACCATCACAAAGTTTTTCACTGCCTTCCCCTCCTTAACTATTTCATAAGACAAATTTCATCTTACTCTTCCATCTATTCTTATAACTTGAGCTTTACTAGTCACCAACAAAATTTCACCACCAATGACATCTATTCCCTCGTCTAAGACATTACTACCCTGCCACAGCCACTACTACCCTCCAGAGTATAAACATAAAAAAAGAGAGGGAACTCTCCAATTACGACTCATATTTGTCGTACTACTAAAGGCGAGACCTGTGAAATAAGATATGATATTATAGGAATGAAGTTCTCCAAAGCAACGAACCAGGTTATAAATGAAGGATTACTCTAACATAAACACACCATTTTCGAGTCCTTGGGACTAGGCATTAGAAGAAACACGACTGCATACATCATAGGTAGTGTAGCGTAAAGCCAAGATTCATATTCAAGGAACAAAGCAAGGATTGCCGCTTAAAACTACTATTTCTTGGAACCAAGCATGATGTAAGACATGAATATATGAATCATGATTATCATGGCATAGATCTTGAACTCCTGGAAGCTCATATTTTTGAGGACCATTATTGCCTTTGATCCAGGTACTAGAGTATGGACATACGCGGCACATAGAATGCGGACCTTAGGTATAAGTACTATTAGAATGTGTGCAACACTAGTAGAGTGCCCTCTTAATCAAAAGAAGAGAATCGATAGAATCGAAGTAAATTCACCCCGACTTTTCCTTGAAGTCCACCGCTAATAGAAAATTTAAGATTTGACCTTCGATCTCCATCTTACTATACCTATAAGCACAACACTCTTCTCTAAGGGGTATTACTACGAACATGTACTAGGGAAGGCGCTTTTACACTTAAAACCTCATCTATCCAGATTCTACCTGGGGTCCAGCATAGCCTCACAAACCCTATGCCCTAACCCATTCAATGACTTAACCCTTATCCATCAGTTCAATCTAGACCTCCGGCCTTTATGACACAACTTTCCCACTCCTGTATCCCATGAGTCATCAACCTCATCTTTTCCATTCACCCCTCTAACCCTACCAATCTACCCTCGAACTCTCCCTAGCTATCTTCAAAATAACATACTCCCTTTACCAAAATCAACATCTAAGGTTAAAACTTAGCGTCTATCAACAATCATACACTACCAACCAAGTACCCTCATATAGAATATACATATATAGTCCATCCCATGAGGAGGTCACCTTAAATTCCTTATCCACCCGTCAATAATGTATACATACCCAGAGAAAACAATCCCTCTATGCACAAAAGAATGAAAGCACCCTACGGATAAACACTAGGGCAGAAAAACCCTTATAAAAGGATACTCTGGCTATTTTGTAAGCTCCTTTAATTTAACTGGAGTTATTCTATAAAAAGGGATAAGGACAAAATGAGTGTTCAGAAAGGAGGTCAATCCTAAAATCAATTTCTCCATCGGGTGGGATACCAGGAATGTCGTTAGGAAAGATCTCAGGAAATCCATTAACCACGAGAATGGAATGTAATGAAAGACCTTTTGATTTGGAATCTTTAACTCAGATCAAATGGTAAAGACACCCCTTGGAAATTAATTTCCTGGCCCTAAAATACAACATGAACCTCCCCTTAAGAGCTAGGGAAACACCCTCTTACCAAATAATTGGCTCATTAGAAAGTTTAAGGATAACTTTATGGGTCTGATAATCTAAAGACGCATAGTAAGAGTGCATCCAATCCATCCCCAGTATGACATCAAAGTTAACCATGTCTATTCAAATAGATCCACCAAGATTTCTTTACTACCAACAAATACCACACCCCCCCTATAGATTATTCTAGCATCACAGAGTCACCTATTAAGGAAAAAATAGAAAAAAGGTCTAAATTAACCTTGAAACCAAAACCAAAATGTACGGCCACAAATGGGGTCACATAAGATAGAGTGGTCCTCAAATCAAGTAAATAGAAATCATCACAAGAAAAGAGTTTCAACATAAAAGTAATGACATCAGGTGATGCCTTGAACTCCTATCAGGCAGTGAGATCATAAGATTGGTCCCGGTTAGTGCCTAAGCCAAAAGTAGCACCCCTTGGTGTAGAAGTAGTGACTGACCATACCTAAAAGACTGATTCCTCCCTTTATAGCAATAACTATGGTGTAACAGGCCATAAAATTGGCAGGGAGGATAGGATGAGGCTAACTAGGCTCCACCAGCCCAAAAATAATAATCACTAGAAAATTAAGGATAAGGGACACTGACAACCACTTGGGGACTTCCTGAATTCCCTTGCTCAGACCATTGTCCACTACCTCTACCCTTATTTCTCTGAACCCTTCCCCAATTTGAATATTGAGACTTATTGCTCCTCCTATTTATCGATCTTGCCTTATTCTTTCTCACACTATGAAGACTAGACTGTCATGACCAAGATGTCACTATCTAGAATAATAATTTAATAAAACATTGAAACTCAGCATTGGTAACATATCTTTGGGGTGACCGAGTATGTGTCTCACCTTTTGGAGTCAAGATAGTGGAGATCGGTAGAACTCTATGAGGGAATCAAAAATTCCAACCCTTGATCGGGTCTTTACCCCATGAGTTGGATGAGATTTGTCCATGTTAACCTCGAGTGGGATCGGTGGGTTTTCATGAGCTTCAAATTGTTAAAAGGGCATGATTTGAAAGGTGAACAAAAGAAGATTTAAGAGAGAGTTAAAGACCTTAGACTATATAGCCTAAAAATAGAACAACAAGAATGTCAAACATTCCTAGATGCCTCGTACCCTATCCCTTATAACTGTGTCACACTATACACCCATAAAAGAGACTCTACTTGACATGTCTTTGTGGATACCCCATGACACCAAAACTGAGGCTCTGATACCAATCTGGCACGACCCAAACCAAAGTCCTTCTTATATCAGGCAACTTAAGTTCGGCCGAGACCAGAGACCATGCCCTATACCCAATCCAACCAACCAATATACAACTCATGTCAGATGAATTTCGAATGTATAATGAGATAGAGTATTAAAATTTCAATGACTTTGGGATAAGTCTAGAACTAAGACCAACCCAACAAAGTCATACCGTCTAAACAAAACCAAACAATAATATACCCAAGTCCACAATTGTCTATACAAAGCCTCTAAACAATGTCCAAGAATATCTAATTGGGGATATGCCCCAGACCATAGCCTAAAACAAATGTCAAGAGAATAGTAAAAGCATAAGATAAACCATAACATATAATAGGCCTTCCAAAGAATGGAAGCTCACCACTTCAGTCTGACTCAAGCTATCCCCGAATCACCAAGTCACTAAACAGGAGGTGTGATAGTATAGCCAGTTCCTGCATTGCATGGGGATATAGCACCCAAAGATGGGTTAGCAGTTGAATGCTAGCATGTACTCAGGAGTAAGGGTAGATTAATGCCATTATTCAAAACCAAGGTAAATAACCATATGCAATCACATACATATATATATATATATATATATATATATTATGCTGGGAAAGAGAATTGGGATTAATATACATTTGAAACCATTACATAGTTTATGTAGACTTACCTTCATAATCCACCCACTGGCTATATGGGTCCACTGTTACCCCCTAGAGGGGCCGCAGTACATGTAGCCAGACAAACTAAAGATGCCATAGGTGGTTGGGGATTCCCTTATATGTTTTGCCCTCTATGATAAATATGTACGTGTATATACTTGGGGGATTACCTTGTACCCAACAAGTATGTGGTTATCAAGACCAATCCTTATATCGGCAAATGTGATTTTCCGGTATCAACCTTTTGGAATCACCTTTACAACTAGTCATTATAACCCGCAATTATTTCCCAAATTAAAATATTTAACCCATAACCAAACCACTAATTTCAAAAGTCAGTTGTTAAGGCTAATAGCTAGTGGTATCGTCATACCAACTATAGCTTGAAAGTAATGTCGTTGCCAATACTTAAGGGGATTCCCATGTACCCCACAGACTCTATTATAAAAATTACTTGGGGGATTCTCGTGTACCCCACAAGGTTTTCATTATAAGTTCAGTTGGGGGATTCCCATGTACCCCACAAGGTTTTCAAAACCAACCTTAACAAATTAACCATTAATGTCGTGCATTAGTCTCAAGAACAAACCAAACCAAGTAGTAATGCATAAACCAAATACAATTGTGCAAGTGAGTTGAGTTTACTACCAATTTCATTCCAAAATCATAAATTTAGGTTCTACGGCCACCAAGGCCTTTCTAAACCATTTAAAAATAATCAAACCAATTTAGTTTTTATTACCTTATTATGCAATACAAAGATATTAATAATAGTCAAACTATGCGACAAAAACACTCTCATTGGCATTTTATCAAACATTTTGAGGGCATATAGTTTCCAAAACCAAAACCATGAACCAATTGACCATTCCCATGCAACCACATGTTCAAACCAATATTATAACATAAAAAACCATAAACAAAATATAGGAAAACATTACCCAGCCATTAGTAACTAAAAGCCCCCAACATATATTTTAAAACCAACATAAACCCACCATTAAATCATAAAAACCATTCATTAAAATATGTATTTAGTTGAACCAACAATGAGGGAGGAGTAACATTCCTTATGCACAAAGATTCATGGAAAGAACTTGACTCTTGAGCCTCTAGATGAACACTTAAAGAAAATCATAGCCCAATCTTCTTGAGAGAGTTTTAGGAGTATTTTGATCTTTCCAAGTGAGTTATGAAAAGCCACAAAGTGTTATAAGACTGAGGTCTTAAGCGTTTTAGGGTGGGAAATATCCATAATACCCTCAGCTTAAAAGCTGAAAAACAAACCCAGTTAGGTACAGTTTGGGAACCTCACTTGTACCCAATCATACGAGTAGTACCCCTAACTCATACACTAGGCAATACCTCAAGGGTTTAATACTATTAATCATACAATTGCCCAACTCCTCTCGTACCATCTCCATACAACTTATATGGAATCTAGTCGTACCTTGGAAAGTAAGTGACATAAGACATATTGTTTACCATACAACTTGGGCTCCTAAGTCTTACCCATGTACTTGAACCAAATTGATGCCAAGAGGCGATGGACCATTCCAAGTACTTGAATGGATCAATGATAATTCCTAAAAGATTGACCTTCCCTCGGAATACCAAGTGCACAACACTTTCAACGTGTGTGATCTTTCTCTAGTGGATACGGTTGAGGATGACCAAATGCTAAATTTGAGGTCAAATTCCTCTCAAGATGGAGAGGATGATACAGGTGTACAAAGCTGTCCAATACGTTCTCGACCATTCACATGAAGCCAAGCCCGAGAGTTACAAAAACTACAAGCCATGTTCATGGAAATGGCCGTGTGTGAATTGGTACTTGATACGCCAAAGAGCTTAAATGTTTTTAAGTGTAAAAAGGATCCTTGAAGTGTAATTAATTACACTCCAAGGGCGCCCCATAACTGAAGGGTAGGAGGGTCATTTGTCCTTCATTTTGTGTGTAATATAAATAGATGATAGTTGGGTTATTTTCAGCACTTAGTTCATACTTCATATTTCACAACAACAAGTCTTTTAACATTGAACATTTCTCTCTCTCTTGTTCTTGAGAGTAGAACCTGAAATCTGTCCAACAAAGTGTAGTTACACTTGTGTCGTTTCTTGGCTAGAAACTTGAGATCCTGAGGTTCATGAGTTCCTCTTAGTCTAAGTAAAAACTTGTGCTGAAATCTTTGGGTCTTAGGGTCCTTTCTTCAAGTTAGGGTTCATAGATTCTAAGATATCTTTGTGTCAAGTTACTATCTTTCATTTTTGTACTCTTAAAACTATTGCCGTAACTTAGTGAAGCCGTGTGTTGCTAATTTCGATTCACTATAGTTCCTTCTATTTGTTGTTCTTGTTGTTAACATTGTACTTTTTGTAATCTTTCATCTGGTTGTCATTGTAATTTTGAAGTCTAGTGAAGTCGGGTGTGGCCTATTTCGATTCACTAGCACCTTGTTGCTTAACTTGTAGTTCTTATGTTAGCTTGTTCATCTTGTTTTTGTTGCTAGATTATTCTATTGTGAACTTGATAGTGCATCATTTGGTATCACTTGGTGGGAGTACATCAAATGTTTTGCTGATGAATTAGTTGATGGTCAGCCACCACCTTGGTTGAGAGTTAAGGTACTTGATGAGGCAACGCTACCTTCTTGAGAGCTATCGCCATGAATTGCTTGCTAGATTGTACAACTTGCATCAAGGAAATAAAAGTTTGATGGCATATTATGATGAGTTTTAACAACTCATGTTGAAACTTAATCATCGTGGGGAACAAATTAGTCATGACATTATCTGATTCAAGTGTGGGTTGAACAAAGAGATCTCCACTCGTTTAACACTTCACAAGTTTGATACCGTTGAAGGTATTTTCCAAGCGGCTCTTGAGATTAAAAAGGAACTTAAAGAGAGTTCGTCGTTCAAGGCAAGGGGACAATCTACCTCGGGTTGGCCTAGAATAAAGGATATGGTTCAATCCTCTTTGGGTTGGCCCAAAAACTAGGACTAGCCCACCACTTCAAGGCTGCCCGAGCCCAAAACAATTCACAAAATTCCTCCAAAACAAGAAGTTCACAAGAATCCTAACCCAAAAGGATTCTAATGTTTCAAGTGCCAAGGTTGAGGAATAAATCCAATGAATGTCCAAATCGACGCAACATGATCCAATGGAAAGGTAGATTGTATTACCTTAGTGAGGAGGTGGGTCTTGAAAAAGAGAAGGATAAGGATAAGCCTCAAGATGGAGAGGAAACTGAAAATAGGCCATTTGATGATGATAATGATGATGGTGAAGTTATTTACCCACAAGAAAGGGAGTGTGAGGTTCCAAACTTTGTAGTTAGACGCGCTATGATTAGTAAGGCAATAGACGACCCTAGCCAAAGAGAAAATCTATTCCATACTAAATGCCTTGTAAAGGAGAATGTGTGCACTTTGGTGATTGATAGTGGTAGTTGTGTGAATGTTGTTAGTGTTGCTATGGTGAACTTTCTGAAATTACCAACTACACTTCATACTAGCCCTTACAAGTTGCAATGGTTGAACGAATGCAGCGAATTGAAGGTCACGAGGCAGTGTGTAATACAGTTTAAGGTAGAAAACTACCAAGATGAAGTACTTTGTGATGTGATACCGATGCAAGCATGTCATTTGTTGTTAGGTAGACCTTGGTAATATGATAGGTCTACCAAACATGATGGGAGGTCTAATCGATATCACTTGAGAAAGATGGTCGAAAGGTTACTTTTTATCCTCTTTTGCCGTCACAAGTGAACGAATTACATCAAAAGATGAGGGAGTTGAAGAAGAAGGGAAAGAAACCCAAAAATGGTAAAATGGAGGGGAAAACCGTGAGTGGAGAAATAAGGTTTTCCGGGACTGCCTCAACATCAAATGGGTAAGAAAACATGGTGATTTTGGCTAGAAAGAAGGAACTCATCTTGGATTATGATGTGGACATGCTCCTTTTGGCTCATTGTTTTAACACTAACCCCCCTAATTCTTCCATTTCTCCTTTGATTTCTTGTGTGTTGCAGGATTATGAAGATGTATTTCCCAAAGAACTTCCACAAGGATCGCCCTCGCTTCAGGGAATTGAGCATCAAATTGACTTTGTGCCGGGCTCACAATTGCCAAACAAGCCAACTTACAGAAGCAACCCTACGAACACCAAAGAATTGCAACATCAAGTTAAGGAACTCCTCAACAAAGGGTATATTAAAGAGAGCATGAGTTCGTGTGCGGTTTCAGTATTACTAGTGCCTAAGAAAGACGGAACATGGCATATGTGTGTGGACTACCGAGCCATCAATAAAGATTATGGTAAAATATCATCACCCTATCCCTAGGTTAGATGATATGCTTGATGAATTGAATGGTTTGTGTTTATTTTCCAAGATTGATATAAGGAGTGGCTATCATCAAATAAGAATGCAACTCGGTAATGAATGGAAAACTTCCTTCAAGACCAAATTTGGTCTCTATGAATGGATGGTTATGCCATTCGGCCTAACAAATGCTCCAAGTAATTTCATAAGGCTAATGAATCACGTGATCAAGCCATTTACTGGAAAGTTTGTTGTTGTATACTTTTATGATGTCTTGATCTATAGTAAGTCAATAGATGAGCATGTGAAGCATTTACAATTTGTGTTTGATGTCCTTAGAAAAGAAAGGTTGTATGTAAATCTAGAAAAGTGCTTCTTTGGTGTTAATAAAGTTGTTTTCTTGGGTTTTGTTGTTAGTTCAAGAGGGGTCGAAGTGGATGAGTCCAAGATAGATGCTATCAAAAATTGGCCAACCCCGCAAACCATTAGTGAAGTAAGAAGCTTCCACGGGTTGGCTAGTTTTTATAGAAGGTTTGTTAAAGGATTTAGCACCATAGCTGCACCCTTGACCACAGTCATTCGGAAAGACTAACCCTTCAAGTGGGGTGAAGAGCAAGCTAAGGATTTTGAAACCTTGAAAGCTATGCTCGTTTCCGCGCCTTTATTATAATTGCCCAATTTTGATAAGACATTTGAAGTTGAGTGTGATTCTAGTAAAGTAGGCATAGGGGCTATTTTGATGCAAGATTTAAAACCCATTTCTTATTTTAGTGAAAAGCTCAAAGGAACAACTCTAAATTACTCCACGTACGATCTAGAGTTGTATTCCTTGATTCGAGCATTGGCCACTTGGCAGCATTATTTGTGGCCCAAGGAGTTCGTGATCCGAACGGACCATGAATCCTTGAAGCATCTTCGGGCACAAGACAAGCTTAACAAATGGCATGCCAAATAGATTGAGTTTCTTGAAACCTTCCCTTATGTTATTCAATACAAAAAGGGTAAGGACAACGTAGTAGTCGATGCTTTGTCTAAAAAAAAATGTTCTTGTGTCAACATTATCTTCAAAATTGATGGGTTTTGAGAGTTTGAAAGAATTGTTTCCCGAGGACCCTCACTTTTCTCCTCTCTATAGGGAATGCAAAGAAATGGGTAGGGATAAGTGGGATTCGATGAGGGGTATAAATCCCTATGTCATGTTTGATGGATACTTGTTTAAAGATAGACGATTGTGTGTACCCTCCAATTCTTAGAGAGAGTTGTTTGTGAGAGAAACACACAATGGCGGTCTAATGGGTTACTTTGGGATCGAAAGAACCCTTGGAATATTGGGGGAGCAATTCTATTGGCCAAAAATGCACAAGGATGTGGCCAAGATTTGTGGCCAATGTGCAGATTATAAAGGAGCCAAATCGTGGCTCCTACCTCACAGGTTGTACACCCTGCTGCCCACTCCTTTACGCCCTTGGCTTGACATATCCATGGATTTTGTGTTAGGGTTTCCAAGGACTAGATGAGGTCGGGATAGTATCTTTATTGTGGTTGATCGGTTTTCTAAGATGGCATACTTTATTCCATGTTTTAAATGTGACGATGCACCAAGTGTGGCCTCTTTATTTGTTGATAATGTTGTCAAGTTGCATGGTGTTCCGAGGACCATTGTGAGTGATGGAGAATCTAAGTTCCTAAGTCACTTTTGAAAATCCATGTGGGGTAGGCTTGGAACCAAGTTGTTATTCTCCATATCTTGCCACCCACAAATCGATGGCCAAACAGAAGTGGTAAATAGGACTTTGGGTGCTATGCTATGTACCATGGTTAAAGGAAAATTGACTTCTTGGAAGGAACACCTACCATTGATTGTGTTTGCATATAACCGTGTCATACATTCAAATACGGGAATGACTCCCTTTGAGTGCGTATATGGCCTCAACCCCCTTACCCCTTTGGATTTAACTCCTTTTCCTAGTGATGCTATGATTAGCTTTGATGGAATCAAGTGGGCAGATTCGATGAAGAAGTTACATGAGAAGGTGCGGCTTCAACTTGAGAAGAAAAATCAAGACACTGCGAGGAGAGTCAACAAGGGAAGAAAGAAACTTATTCTTGAACTGGGAGATTGGGTGTGGGTTCACCTTAGGAAGGATAGGTTTCCATCTCAAAGAAAGTCCAAATTGATGCCAAGAGGCGATGGACCATTCCAAGTACTTGAATGGATCAATGATAATGCCTACAAGATTGACCTTCCCCCGGAATACCAAGTGCACAACACTTTCAACATGTGTGATCTTTCTCTAGTAGATACGGTTGAGGATGACCAAATGCTGAATTTGAGGTCAAATTCCTCTCAAGATGGAGAGGATGATACGGGCGTACAAAATTGTCCAATATATTCTCGACCATTCACAGGAAGCCAAGCTCAAGAGTTACAAAAACTACAAGCCATGTTCATGGAAATGGCCGTGTGTGAATTGGAACTTGATACACCAAAGAGCTTAAATGTTTTTTAAGTGTGAAGAGGAGCCTTGAAGTGTAATAAATTACACTCCAAGGGAGCCCCATAACTGAAGGGTAGGAGGGTCATTTATCCTTTATAATGTGTGTAAATATAAATAGATGCTAGTAGGGTTATTTTCAGCACTTAGTTCATACTTCATATTTCACAACAACAAGTCTTTTAACATTGAACATTTCTCTCTCTCTTGTTCTTGAGAGTAGAACCTGAAATCTGTCCAACAAAGTGTAGTTACACTTGTGTTGTTTCTTGGCTAGAAACTTGAGATCTTGAGGTTCATGAGTTCCTCTTGGTCTAAGTAAGAACTTGGTGCTGAAATCTTTGGGTCTTAGGGTCCTTTCTTCAAGTTAGGGTTCATAGATTCTAGGATATCTTTGTATCAAGTTACTATCTTTCATTTTTGTACTCTAGAATCTATTGCCGTAACTTAGTGAAGCCATTTGGTGCTGATTTTGATTCACTATAGTTCCTGCCATTTATTGTTCTTGTTGTTAACATTGTACTCTTTGTAATCTTTCATCTTGTTGTCATTATAATTTTGAAGTCTAGTGAAGCCGGGTGTGGCCTATTTCGATTCACTAGCACCTTGTTGCTTAACTTGTAGTTCTTATGTTAGCTTGTTCATCTTGTTGTTGTTGCTAGATTCTTCTATTGTGGACTTGATAGTGCATCATCCACCAAAATCTCCACAGTTCCAAACACCTCAAGTCCAAAGATTCATACTTCACAAAATCTAATGACTCCTCTCCATGAGTTAGAAACCAAATAGAGTGAGGCCAAACCTCAAGATGGAGAGAAAATTATTAGTGAGGTACAATAAGAATGTGAACAAAAAGGGAAAATGAAGGGAAAACCATGGGTAGTGAAGTTGGAAAGGAAAGAAAATGCTTGATTGTATCTTGTCCACAAAGGACCCTTTTTATTCACTAAGCCAAATACTAGCATTTTGCCTAGTATTTTATCTTCTCATGTGCAGGTTCAAGACCCTAGAAGTCCCGAGGAGAAGCCCAAGGAATTTTCCTTCATGCCCTTGGCCGAAAGTCCCCATTGTGGGACAAGCGAGGAAGAAGTGAATCCAAAGGGAAACCTTGACATATTCCCTTATAATGTGGAGCATGAGGGCTGCCATGATGTGAAACAAAGTGAAGAAAACACTTCTCATAATCTTCAAGGTAACCAATCTATTTTCTACACTCCTAAACACTTGAATTGTTGTGATGTGGCTCGTAGTAGCCAAAGTGGTGTAGTTTCGGATTGGATTAGTCAAGAAGTGTATGAATCTCCCTTTTGTGATACTCTTGGTGTTGATAGGTTGTATAAGGACCAAACTTTTGTTGTGATTATGCAAGCACTAGTTGATCCTTTAGATGACAAAATCAATTCTTTTCGTAAGAATGATTTGTGTCCATCTAGTGCTAGCACTTATAACTTGAATAAGGTTCCATTATCGTGTGACAAGAGTATTCACGAACTACATGACCCTCTTGTATATGGTAGTACCTTGGTTGATGTCTTCTCACTTGATTCCTTCCTATACTACCTCTTTGCCTATAATGATAACCATGTTTATTTTGAATTGATATTATGTAGAGGTAGTAAGATTGGTGGTTGTTTTCCTTTCTTGAATAAAGATGATTGTGAGTTTGATTCTCTAGTAAAAGGAATGGCTAACCTTGGCTTAGATTTTTGTCTATTTCATCCATTTAATCCTGGTATACTATTGGGGTAGGGAAGGATGTGTTTCGGATTACATTCCTTTTACCTTGATATCTCTCTTAACCATGTCCTTTGTGATGCTTGTAATAAGTATTTCACGATTATAACAAAGGATAGTTGGGTGTATTCCAAAAGTGTACCCCCTTGGCATAATTGTATTATTGATCTTGATAAAGTATATGGTCCTTTGAACGTGTGTAATGAAATCTCTTATGTTAATCTTGTTCATAATGACCTTGTGTTTGTCCTAGTGGTGGGTAATGCCTTGACTGATTGTGAACTTAATAACCTTGTGAAAGGAGTCGGCCATCTCGACTTAAACCTTCATTATTTGCTCCCATTCGATCCCGGAATACTCTTGAGATGTGAAGGATATAGTTGCTGGTCGTGCTCACTTATTTTTTATATTGGAGCTATTCATGTCTTTGTTATACTTTATGCTATGCTTTTTATGTCAAAAACCAAGGATATGTGGATGTATGTCAAGTGTGAGCAACCATGGGTTGATGATAAGTGTGGTGCTAATACTAACCCTCCTACCAAGAGGATTTTGTTTTTTTTTTTGCTCTCTCTTTGTTTTTTTCAAGATCTGAATTTGAGGACAAATTCCTTCAAGATGAAGAGGATGAAACAAGCACAATGAGCCTCAAGAGCACAAGATATTGTCTAAGGGTCAAGGCTTCAAAATTGGCAAGCAATTAAAGACTTTTTGGAGTATTTTGAAGCCTTGGTCAAGAGAAGGAAGGAGGGGAATTTATACACTCCATAGGTGCCTCAAAGGAAGGATAATGAAGACATTTTACACTCCAAAAGAGCACCCTATAGGCGCCTCCTTTTAAGTCCTCATTAAGGGCATTTTTTTCCTTTGGCATGTAATAGTATAAATAGACCCTTTAGCTTGTATTTTCATTAGACTTTGATGAATGGAAATTGAGTATTACTCATAGTTTGTAGATTTAGTCTTGTAGTTATAGCCCTTATAACCGAAACTTGGTCCATGAACATTTGAAAGTTAGGGTTTTCACTTGTCTTGGATGATTTAGCAAGAAAGGTGTAGTTGAGGAAGAGTGTTTCCTTTGGGTCACCTAAGAGGAAGGTTTGATCTCTTATTTGTGAGGTGTGTTGAAGATTTTGAAACATCTTCTAGTGCTAATCATTGAATAGGAGTAAGGGTCTTTCTATCAATCTTTTAATTTCAAGCTTCTTTTTCTTCATCTCCATTCTATGTGTTGTTTTCTCTTTATTTCGTTGCTGGAATTTGCATCTAAGTGACCAATTTCATGTATAGCCTACCTTTGGGCTATCATTTTAGCTCTTCGAACCTGAAAATTGGTCCAAAAACATTTGAAGTTAGGGTTTCACTTGTTTTGGATAATTTGGCAAGAAAGGTGTACTTGAGGGAGAGTATTTCCTCTGGGTCACCTAAGAGGAAGGTTTGAACTCTTATTTGTGAGGTGTGTTGAAGATTTTGAAACATCTTCTAGTGCTAATCATTGAATAAGAGTAAGGGTCTCTCTATCTATCTTTAATTTCATGTAATTCTTCTTCTTCATCTCCATTCTATGTGTTGTTTTCTCTTTATTTGGTTGCTGGAATTTGCATCTTAGTAACCAATTTCGTGTATAGCCTACCTTTGGGCTATCAAGTAGGAAGTGAATTATTGACAAGGACTTAGAAGCTACCAACCTTCCGTTTAATAGTTGATGCTGTAACAACGTTAACTAACCTGAGGTGAAGTCTGGTCAGTGAATATAAATTCCCTAAGTCCAAGAGGATTAGGTAATTAAATGCTTAAGTAGGTCGAGACACATTTAGGCATAACTTCGATAAACACAATCTGTTGTTCCTACCTATCGTGAGAATCTTGAATCACTATTAGCATCTGTCAAGTACCAAAACCCATAGTGAACATAATTTTCATTTTCCATAAACTCTTGATTACAAACACTGAAACTAAAGTGACCAACAATTATTTGTTGATCATCAAAAACCCCTATTTTATATTTTTGTATCATTTGTATGAATTTAACTTGTAGCTTTAGTTTCAAACTAGTTTAATCGCCACTCACATTGTTCCCTGTGAATTTGACCCCGACTCCAAAGTTAGGTAAATATATTGACAATGACCACCTTGCACTAAATTGACGTGTAAGTTGAGAGTTATCAAAAATTGATACAAGCACAATGAGCCTCAAGAGCACAAGATATTTTCTAAGGGTCAAGGCTTCGGAATCGACAAGCAATTAAAGACTTTTTAGAGTATTTTGAAGCCTTGGTCAAGAGAAGGAGGGAAATTTATACACTCCATAGGCACCTCAAAGGAAGGATAATTAATACTTTTTACACTCCAAAAGAGCACTCTATAGGCGCCTCCTTTTAAGTCCTCATTAAGGGCATTTTTGTCCTTTGGCATGTAATAGTACAAATAGACCCTTTAGCTTGTATTTTCAAAAGACTTTGATGAATTGATTGAGTATTTCTCATTGTAGTTTTTAGTCCTTAGTGTGTAGCTAGAATCCGAAATTGGTCCAAGAACATTTGAAGTTAGGGTTTCACTTGTTTTGGATAATTTGGCAAGAAAGGTGTACTTGAGGAAGAGCGTTTCCTTTGGGTCACCTAAGAGGAAGGTTTGAACTCTTATTTGTGAGGTGTGTTGAAGATTTTGAAACATCTTCTAGTGCTAATCATTGAATAGGAGTAAGGGTTTTTCTATCTATCCTTTAATTTCAAGAATTCTTCTTCTTCATCTCCATTCTATGTCTTTTTTTCTCTTTATTTGGTTGCTGGAATTTGCATCTTAGTAGCCAATTTCGTGTGTTTGGTATTCTTTAAGTCTATCATTTGGTATCAGAGCCTTGTTTAGGGTTGTTCCAACATCCCTAAATCTTGGTTTTAGTGTTTTTATATAGAAAATCTCATAAAAAAAGAGTCAAAAGTCAAGAAAAAAATAGATGTTTCACATTTTTGTGTTTTGACAGAATTTTTGATCTTAGATCTACATGTTTTTATGTTGTTTTTTTGGTTTCAAGTGCTCGATTCTTGTTCCCTAGCACCTAGGAAGTTTAGATATACTTTTAGAGTGAAGTTTGGTTGATTTTGAGCTAGATCCACCATGGTTATGATGTTTTGAAGCTTCAAGAAGCTAGATCCATGTGGTTTTTGTGTTGTAGACGTTGGTTGGTTGGGATTTATTGTTATTTGAGCTCACCTTGGCCTAAGGAACCTAGATCTACAAAAAAAAATCAGATTTGGAGTTCATTTGGTTAGGGGTCAAACTTTGGTCAACTCTTAAATATTCATCTTGTTCTTCCATGTTCATCAAGACTTGCTAAGGAAGAATATTCAAAGAGTGTGTTTGATCCAAAAAAGGGGGAAGAAAGAGAGTGTACTTTGTGTTTGTGAAAGAATATTCCTTCGCATATTCATTGTCATCCAAAGAAGACAAAGGAATAATCAAAGTACAAAATCAAAGTACAAAATCAAGTAAATTCCAAATACAAAGGGGGGACCATTTGTTTTTGAATTCATTTGATGCTCCAAAAAGGCTTTCAAACCTTCATTTTTCCCTCCCAAATGAAATTCTTCTTCACCAAAGGGGTTCTAGGCCGAGACTTAAGAATTAGGGTTGAAAAATTTGAAAACTCAATGTCCAATCACAAGTTGACACGTCATCACTAGTTAATCGGCCAAATTGAGTTCTAAAATTAGATTTCGTTGTTTCTATTTGTTTTTTCTAGTTGCTTTTGTGTTGATTCTATTACTAATTAGTAAGCTAGTAATTACCTACTAGTTTGGTAATTAGATTAGAGTCTGTTATTTCGCGTCTTCGATTTTTTTTGTGTACTTTTCTTATTTTCAAGTCGTAGTATTTTTGTTGGTTCAAGCTTGTGCATCACTTATTTTGAGTCATTTCAAATGAAGATCCATTCTGATTCAAAGCTTCTCACCTCTCACCTAACATGCCAAGTATTGCCGGTTCTCTAACACTTGTGAAGCCAAGTGTAAGGTGAGGTTGAGTGTGAGTGAAGTGAGGCTTTTGAACTAACTCATTTGCTCGTTTTGTAGGTTATTTTGCTTGCTGTTTTTTGCACTTCATAGGTACAGTTTCCATGGAAACCAAAGGTACTACTTTCCAACCTTTGGGAAATGATGTTATGGGAGCTTTGATGGCCCAAATGAAGGCCTTGAGTCGAGAAATGAAGAGCGGAAATGATGCTATAAGGAGTGATATAGATTCAATAAGGGGTGACATGATTAGAATTAGAGCGAGAGTTGATAGACTATGTCCACCAAACTATCCACAATTCTAAACACCTCAAGTCCAAAGATCCTATACTTCACAAAATACAATGACTCCTCTCCATGAGTTAGAAACCAAAGAGAGTGAGGCCAAGCCTCAAGATGGAGAGAAAATTATTAGTGAGGTACAAAAAAAATGTGAACAAAGAAGGGAAAAGGAAGGGAAAACCATGGGTAGTGAAGTTGGAAAGGGAAAAAATGCTTGATTGTGGATCTTGTCCACAAAGGACCCTTTTTATTCACTAAGCCAGATACTAGCATTTTGCCTAGTATTTTATTTTCTCATGTGCAGGTTCAAGACCCTAGAAGTGCCGAGGAGAAGCCCAAGGAAGTTTTCTTAAAGCCCTTGGCCTAAAGTCCCCGTTGTGGGACAAGCGAGGAAGAAGTGAATCCAAAGGGAAACCTTGACATATTCCCTTGTAATGTGCAGCATGAGGGATGACATGATGCGAAACAAAGTGAAGAAAACACTTCTCATAATCTTCAAGGTAACCAAGCTATTTTCTACACTCCTAAAAGCTTGAATTGTTGTGATGTAGCTCGTAGTAGCCAAAGTGGTGTAGTTTCTGATTGAATTAGTCAAAAACTGTATGAATCCCCCTTTTGTAATACTCTTGGTGTTGATAGGTTGTATAAGGACCAAACTCATGTTGTGAGTATGCAAGCACTAGTTGATCCTTTAGATGATAAAATCAATTCTTTTCGCGAGAATGATTTGTGTCCATCTAGTGCTAGCACTTATAACTTGAATAAGGCTCCATTATCATGTGACAAGAGTATTCACAAATTACATGACCCTCTTGTTGATGATAGTACCTTGGTTGATGTCTTCACACTTGATTCCTTCCTATACTACCTCTTTGCCTATGATGATAACCATGTTAATTTTGAATTGATATTATGTAGAGGCAGTAAGCTTGGTGGATCTTTTCCTTTCTTGAATGAAGATGATTGAGAGTTTGATTCTCTAGTAAAAGGAATGGCTAACCTCGGCTTAGATTTTTTTCTATTTCATCCATTTGATCCTAGTATACTATTGGGGTGGGGAAGGATGTGTTTCGGATTGCATTCTTTTTTCCTTGATATCTCTCTTAACCATGTCCT
This sequence comes from Capsicum annuum, assembly GCF_002878395.1. Classification (NCBI taxonomy): domain Eukaryota; kingdom Viridiplantae; phylum Streptophyta; class Magnoliopsida; order Solanales; family Solanaceae; genus Capsicum; species Capsicum annuum. The sequence goes on along the minus strand of NW_025823104.1, from coordinate 414,467 downwards.
TTGTGATGCTTGTAGTAAGTATTTCATGATTGTAACAAAGGATAGTTGGGTGTATTTCAAAAGTGTACCCCCTTGGCATAATTGTATTATTGATCTTGATAAAGTATATGGTCCTTTGAACGTGTGTAATGAAAGCCCTTATGTTAATCTTTTTCATAATGACATTGTGTTTGTCCTAGTGGTGGGTAATGCCTTGAATGATTGTGAACTTGATAACCTAGTGAAAGAAGTGGACCATCTCGACTTAAATCTTCATCATTTACTTCCATTGGACCCCAGAATACTCTTGAGATATGAAGGATATAGTTGCTGGTCGTGCTCACTTATTTTTTATATTGATGTTATTCCTGTCTTTGTTATACTTTATGCTAAGCTTTTTATGTCAAAAACCAAGGATATGTGGATGTATGTCAAGTGTGAGCAACCATGGGTTGATGATATAAGTGTGGTGCTAATACTAACCCTCCTACCAAGAGGATTTTGTGTTTGTTTTTGCTCTCTCTTTGGTTTTTGAAAGATCTGAATTTGAGGACAAATTCCTTCAAGATGGAGAGGATGATACAAGCCCAATGAGCCTCGAGAGCACAAGATATTGTCTAAGGGTCAAGGTTTCATAATCGACAAGCAATTAAAGACTTTATGGAGTATTTTGAAGCCTTGGTCAAGATTAGGAAGGAGGGCAATTTATACACTCCATAGGTGCCTCAAAGAAAGGATAATAAAGACTTTTTACACTCCAAAAGAGCACTCTATAGGCGCCTCCTTTTAAGTCCTCATTAAGGGCATTTTTGTCCTTTGTTAAGTAATAGTATAAATAGACCCTTTAGCTTGTATTTTCAGAAGACTTTGATGAATTGATTGATTATTTCTCATTTTAGTTTTTAGTCCTTAGTTTGTAGCTAGAATCCGAAATTGGTCAAAGAACATTTGAAGTTAGGGTTTCACTTGTTTTGGATAATTTGGCAAGAAAGGTGTACTTGAGGAAGAGTGTTTCCTTTGGGTCACCTAAGAGGAAGGTTTGAACTATTATTTGTGAAGTGTGTTAAAGATTTTGTCATCTTCTAGTTCTAATCACTGAATAGGAGTAAGGGTCTTTCTATCTATCCTTTAATTTTAAGCATTCTTTCTATCTATCCTTTAATTTTAAGCATTCTTCTTTTTCATCTCCATTCTATGTGTTTTTTTCTCTTTATTTGGTTGCTGGAATTTGCATCTTAGTAGCCAATTTCGTGTGTTTGGTAGTCTTTAGGCTATCAAAAATGGCGCCATTGCCAGGGAATAATTTGGCGTATTGAGTTGGTTTGGAATTTTAGCCTACTTGCTTGAATTCAAACTTGTAAATATTTGTTTTTAGTTTACTTTTATTTCTTGTGTTAGGTATATTTTTATTTTAGTTTACTTACTAGTATGGCATCATGGAATTAACATGATCTTGGTGGTTGGAATGTTATCTTGATGATCCATGTCCATATTATGATGGACCTCACTTTTGCAAGACTGTAGATATGCTCCCCGAGAGAGATGTGTGCACCATCTCCATCCTATTGGGAGTATGATTGTTCTGTATATGGTGGTCAAGATGGACATTGGAGTGATTGCCCAAATGCCCCCCTATTATGCTAACCCAAATTCTAGTTCTTCTTATAATTTTGATCGGTCTTTTGTTCAAGAAAAAGAAGAACGAAGCACCAGAAAGAGTGGCATTGAAGCATATCAACTAATGTTGGATTGTATGGACACAACGAATAGTATCATATGTGATATACGTCAAAACATTAGGGCATTTAACAAGGAAAGAGAAAGGATAGGGGAGATGGATATAGAGGTCAATCATCTAAGGAGCTCTTCTACATTATGTTTAGATGATATCTTATTGTGGAATCATTTAAACTAATCAAAGAGTGTGAATATGAGGAGGAAGAATCCTATACTGATGATGAGCTTGATGTTGATCAACCCTTGGAGATTTCCCAACCAACCGAACCAACCATCATGGATGATCCCAAGATTGGGGAAATGGTGCTAGAGGCAAAAGAAGAAATCAAGCACAATCCTTGTGAAGAATCTAGTCTATTTTGGGGTAAAAATACTAATAGGGATGCTACTTCAGAAGTAAGAGTTAGTTCTCATTCAAACTACTTTTCAATAGTATGCCTGGTGGATGTGATGAAAGTCGATCACCCAAGCAAATGATGAATTTTGAAAATAAGGAGGAAAATTTTTACATTTTGAAGTTTATCTTTCCAAAAGGGTATACCACAACCCCAATCGTAAAAGCCAAGAAGCCTAAAGATCGATGTCCATTTAGTGGCTTTTTAAGATCCACACTGCTTCTCAATGAGCCCACACAAAAATTTGATGCAAAATTAGGCAAGTAGTTCAAGTCTTCAAAGTGGCATGATAGAACATTCCTTATTATGCCCTCACCTTTACTCAATGGACCTAAAAGGAGTAAAGGTCGAAAGATAGGCCGACAATTCAAATCGTCTAAGGGGAGGGATAAAGGATGACTGAATGATGTCGTGCCGCGACACTAAATTAGGGCTTCTTAGGAGGCAACCCAAGGTATTTTGTTGTTTGTATTTGTATTATGTGATTGACATCAGATCTTTGCACCCATGGTGCCACAGGTATGTTTTTGACTCTCTTGTTTTAGTTTGACGCGTTGGGGATAATGTATGATTATAATTTAAGGGTGGGACTACTTGTGGGTGTTGATGTCCTCTTGGGGTTTTTGTTGTCGTGCCTTTTTTCCCCGGAGTCTTGTTCCCAGTAGAGCCGGCATGTTTAGGCGTATTATGATTTGTTGTAAAATGTTGTAGTTGACTTAGAGAAAATACCAGTACCTTAGGTAGTTAACATGTTTTTGTGATTTTTGAGCACCTCTCCAATGGACTGAGTATTTAATTATGTAAATTGCATCTAATTGTAACCATTGTGCATCTTTGTATGGTATTAGTTTTAGTGACGCAGTAATCATTAATAAACAACTACATGAACTGAATAAGTAGTAGCTTGTGATATACTTATGTGCCAAGTGCGTATGAGATCTTACTCAGTTCCCGTTGTATGTTGAAATCCAGAACTTGCCCGATTAGTCTTACCTTGGTTGAAGGATAGGGGTTAGGAAAGGATCATAGGCCGTTTTGATATTAGCTCACTTTTAGCCTAAATAACCTTCCCTGTATATAGAATATCCCTTAATCCCTGCTTTGAGCCTGATTAGCCTATTCTTTTTATGACACCTGTCACTTTTCCAATTTATATCATAATGAACCTGTTTTGGCCCTGGTCCTCCTTGGACACTGTGCACCTTGACTTAGGCAAGTGGCCTAAGTTGAGGGTGGCTATCATAGGGGCATAGGATGCAAAATGAGTAGGAAGAAAAGTAGAGTAAAAGAAAAGAATAAAAAGTTGAGTGCAATAGAAAAGAGCAAGAAAAAGAAAAGTTGTGAATAAAAAAAGTAATTGACAAAAGACTGCACCCATCCTATACAATTGTGATCAAGAAAAGAGAAGAGCGGAAAAGGCTAATGAGTGAAACCCCAAAAAGCTAGTGTAGTGTCAAGGAGGCTTAGTCACTTTAAATACCATTAAGTATCACACCAGCCCCTAGACTACATTACAAGCCTAAGAGAAGTCCTATAGTGAACCTAGATGACCTATCTGAAGATTTGGGTAATGAAAATAAGGGCAAGCCTATAGTACTTGGCATACACTGATTGGAACTTTATTTTGAGAGTGAGTGTTTTGATTGTCCCCATGGTTACATATATAATTTCTAATTTATTCAGGTAGTGTAATACTGGTCTATGCATGGTTGATATAGCTGAATTGATGCCATATCTTAATTCCTGTGTGTTGCATTGGTGTTCTTTCTTGTACTTAAATTGGCTGACTTTGGAGATGTTGAAAGTGTTTTGAGATGATATGGATGATTGACTGCCAAATGTGCTTTGTATTCTCTTAGTTGTGCTGAGTTGCTTGAGGACAAGCAATTATTTTAAGTTGAGGGTGTTGATGTGTGAGCTAATGCTAACACATTTGAGGCTTTTAACTAAGAATAATTGCGAAGTCTTAAGCAACTTTTGTCGTTTTTGATTGCTTTATGTTTGATTTTGCAGTAGAAGCTAAAGATGCTAGAGAACCAACAAGAATGGAAGCAAATGAGCTAAAATCTGAAGTAAATAAAGGCGAAGTGTGGCTGACGATATTTGTGATAAGTGGTCAACCCTGTGATAAGCTATTAACTTCTTCATCAATAGTATACAGAGAATTCATCTAAGTTGAAAGTTGCGACGACATTTTGTGATAGGACGTCAAGAAGCTGATAAGTCATCAAGATTGTTGTCAGCCTAAGGCAGAATATGAGAGCTGAGAAAAAGCCTTGACAACATTTGTGATAGATTTTCAAGGAGCTGATAGAGTGGTTTATCGTTAGTGTTAGGCAACGAGTACCAAAAGCATCAAGGAAGTTGACGACATTTGTGATAAGTCGTCAGCCCTCTGATAGGCTATCACAAATAGCGGCACCTAATTCGAGGAATTTTTGAATTTTATTATTTTGTTTCTATAATTAGGGTGAACTATTTAAAGCCTTGTTTAGGGTTTTTTGAAGGGTTCCAAACCTGAGTTTTGAGACACATATTTTTATTATTTTCTCTCTCTAGTTTCTTGGCTTGAAAAAAGCAATTACTTTGAAGAGATTTTAATCATTACTTTGGGATTTCTAATTTGATCTAATCTGAGAAACACTCATTGCTATTCATCTTGCTGTAAGTTCATCTTTCAAATTATGAATTCAACTTGTTGTATCAATTATTACATTATGCGTGGCTAAATCCCTTTAACCCAAATTATGGGATCTATGGGTTAGGTCTTGGTAAGTTGCTAAGTGTTCAAGATTCTAAAGATAATAGGACTCTTTGATAATTCTGAGGTTTTAATTATTATCTATTGGTTGCAAACGATAGATAGCACCTGCTTTGATTTGCTTGAGATAAGAAATCAACTATAGTAGAAAGTGAATTATTGACAGGGACTTGGAAGCTACCAACCTTCCATTTAATAATTGACGTTGTAACAAGGTTAATTAACCTGAGGTGAAGTCTGGTCAGTGAATGTAAATTCCCTAAGTCCGAGAGGATTAGGTGATTAAATGCTTAAATAGGTCGAGACACATTTAGGCATAACTTCGATAAACACAATCTGTTGTTCCTACCTATCGTGAGAATCTTGAATCACTATTAGCATCTGTCAAGTATCAAAACCCATAGTGAACATAATTCTGGTTTTTCATAAACTCTTGATTACAAACACTGAAATTAAAGTGACCAACAATTATTAGCTGATCATCAATAACCCCCATTTTATATTTTTGTATCATTTGTTTGAATTTAACTTGTATCTTTAGTTTCAAACTAGTTTAATCGCCACTCACATTGTTCCCTGTGGATTTGAATCCTACTTTAAAGTTGGAAAAATATATTAACGACTACCGCCTTGCACTAAATTGATGTGTAAGTTGAGGTTATCAGGGATGTCTTGTGTTTCTTGACTTTGAAATAGTTTTGTTCTTATTGAAGCATAGAATCAATATGGTCTTTCATGTGTGGTTGCCTAATTATCAAGGTTCTTGTGGTAAACCTTTTTGTCAATGCCTTAAGTAACCAAGTAGTTTTTACCTTAATTGACTACTTTGATGCTTGGTAGTATGTTATGTGCGTGCCTTTTTCACATGGTGATAAAGTTGTTGTTACTAACTCCAACCCTCATGCCATATGGTATCTATCATTATTTAGTTTTAATATTTGTTTCCTCTTTTGCATTTTGTCGCTTATCACCTACTCAGTACCCCATGTTTTCATAATCATACTACATGTTTACATCTTTTTTTCTGGATGCAGATACTAGTACGAGTCATTATCTTTGATAGTGGCCTCAAGCGAGCTACTGATCGGAGATTTGGGTGAGCTTTGAGCGTTCAGATCTCTTTTTGCTTTAGTATAGTCTTATTTTTTATATTCAAAGACTACTTGTATATTTTTGGCACTTGTATAGTACTATCTTTGTATAGTGGCTCTTTTACTGGTCGTTCCAGGGGAATCATTTTTGTACATTTTGTCCCTTCCTATTTTCTTGTATTCTATGCCTATATAAATTTCCTCATAATCACTTTATACTACTATTATCCTTATTGCTCAATTTTGTCTTTTAGCCCGTTATTTATCATTTTGGGTAATGGTGCTTGTTTTCTTACAGGTGGGTTAAAGTAGATGCAATCACTAATTAAGTTTTTGAATCGTGATAATTTTACATATATAAAAAAGGTAAATATATTTTGTCCATCAAGTAAGCACACATAAATTAATATTCAAATGATAGACTTATCGATAATAATTACCAGCACCAAAACTCAAGTCGATAGCAATATTTGAGAATGTTTTAGTGTGATCCATGCATCTAAACTAGGAGGATTGACCAAAATTATGATCATGTCCATAACTTCTAGCATTAGTTATCTCATGTGAGGTAAACCCCTACAAAATATAAAATAATCATAAAACTTAAAATCCACATGTAAAGTGATAATAATTTTAATAATATTTAATAATTAAAAAATACTAATAATAAGAATAATAATAGTACTAGTAGACAATACCAGTCACTTTTATTAAAGTTTAGTTCAAATTAGTTCTTAATGATTCCATTGACATATTATTCGTAAGAATATCTTGGTAAGCATTCATGTCAAGAAAATCACTAGACTGAGTTACAAAAACTTCAACATGAGTATATGAATTTCGATTTGAGTATGGACTTCACTCTAGGAAGAACGTCCACAACGAATTTTAGGCTCATTTCCATAGTTAGCTTGACTTGATCTATATGTTAAATTGTATCCCTCAAAGAGTTAGCCAAAGACTTGTCATCATAGATGTTAAATGCCACATAATTTACTAATCAATAGGGCAAAGAGGAGATTGGTTATTTTATTATTATAATCAATTTATAATCATCCCAGCTATCAATTTATAATCACCCCAACTAACACCGTCATTTTATAAATTGAAGCACAAAATTTTTTGTAGTCAAGTAAAATTGAATGCTTAACATTGATCAGGTACGGAAAACTATAATGTACACTATTGCCCTCATGAATAATTTCACTATCCCAAAATATTGAAACTCTAATAGTTGGTTCAAAAAATCTATTGAAAATAAAATTTCATAGAAGATAAAATAATTAAGTTTGAATTTGATTCTATACTACATAATAATTTGAAAGCACATGGAAGAAATAGTGAGGTGTATGGAGCTGAAAATGAAAGCAAGAAGAGGAAGTTCCCTTACAATGCAGCAGAGGCTAATGTAGAGATACCATTAACACCAAAGATGGACAACTCTTGAAGTAGTTGGGGCGGACAGTCTAAGAAGAGGACAGAATTCACCCACAATCTCACTTTCCTTTTGAATTTTATAGATGTCATGACCCGAAATTTGAGGGTCACGAAGGCTTTTGTCGCGGTGAACCCTGACAAGTAAGTCTATCACACAAACTAATACAAAAAGAGAAATAACAATCCAAGCCTAAGGCTAGGCTCCTCGAACGAAGCCGAACCATATCAGTATAACAAATTTGAAAAGAAACATACTCAATAATACCAAATCCCATAACCTGGTGTCACAGTGTAAGAACATAACTAGTACAACTCAAAGTCAAATACAAAAGAAATAAAAAATAGGATATAACTTTGTCTCTGAAATACAATAAAGACATAGTCTAACAAGGAAAGATAGAAATGGACTCAAGATGCCTGAAATGAACCACTACCTTGAAAATCTCCAAATTATGCCTGAAATCTAACATCGTGAGGTGCACCTAAACCTAAATTTGTACTGAAAGGGTACAGTAGGATTGAGTACGGTCCACTTAAACTCAATAGGTATAATAGTCCTACCAAGCAAAGTAGAAAATTAAACAACACAAAAGACACACTAAGGGCACGTCACCTGCAATCAGAAAATGTCCTAAAATGGTAGCCCATACTGCTTGGACTAACAGTTCTATATTATGCATATATAACAAAGAAAAACACCAGAAAGAAATGCAAGTATACATTTATACCATATATAGGCAAGGAAAAAAGAACAACATATACAGGAACATCAAGTACAAGTAAGGAAAAATAGAACAATGGATAGGTAACTAGTCAAAAAAATATACAATCACATCATAAGCATAATAAAGTAAATATAATGATAATAATGATGTAATACACGAGGTTGTTGGACAACCTCCGAGACTGTTGCATAGCCTATGAGACCATTACACAGTGTTTGTAATACCTATGGAGCTAAGGCTATAAGATGCAGGACCCATGGGGGATTCGTTAACCCATATAGAATCCACATATATCTATATCTCCTCCTTGGAATATTCCTTGGGGAGGATTTTATAAGATGCCACATTTTCTATCAAAAGGTATTGCCAAGATTTCTCAGTATTTCCATGATGGTACCAATGTTTCATGAATGAGTATGAGGATATAATGCTCACAATCAACCATAATAAGTATTTTAACAACCAAACACAATGATTATTTCTACAACCAACCAATATACCATTAGTGAGCCAAAGATCCACTCATCATGTCCAACTATCCATGAAATCCAATATGATTCATATGCCAATAGACTATAAATATATCATAAGACATAATTGGTAGCATAACACGCTCTTTCATTAACCAAGAGACAGTATCATCATGTATACAAGGCTATCGATATCAGATAGGACCACACACGATCATACATAGCACATAATGTTTCAAAACCACCATATAACATCACATATAGGCCTCTACACGGGCACAACACATTAATATTATCATTCTCATGATTAGTCCTCACACCTTTAACATATTTTTGTATCAACATTAACTACCTAGCCTAATTTGAAAGAAGTTAAGCCATAACCTATCTCAAATGCCAAAAATAGGAACAAGAACCTTCAATCCATAATCTTACTCCTCACGCATGGATCCAAAATCAATTAAAACATCAAAATATAGAATCTAAGTATCAAAAGAAAGCCAGTGATACTAATATTTCTTATTTTCAAGTCAGGGTCAAAGAGGACCCCCAAAAAGTTTTGAAAAAAGAAGGGCAAAATTATAACTTTGTTTCAAAAATATGTTCCCCATATTTTAAGGAGTCTACAGCTGAAAATTCAAGCAAAAACAAGTTAAAAACAAGGTCCAAATTGAAGAAAAATCATTTTCAAGCTTTACATGGTAAAATTCCCTAAAATACATTTTAAAATCAAGAATTGAAGTTGTTTTAAATGATGAAATTGAGGAAATATTGATAATTATGAGGTTAGAAACTCATATAAGTGAAAAGGGTAGAAATTGAGGTTTAAATTCGAGAATTATAATTTTTAGGCCTTACGGACCAAAATCCTTAAATTCCATAAAGTTTAAGACAAGAATTAGATGATAAAAGTTGAAGAAAATAATTGAAATGGGTGTTATGGAGCTTACCCAAGCTTGGAAGTTGAAGAAATAACTCCAAATCACAAAACCCTAAACTCCAAGTCTAAAAAATGGTGAAATGGTGAAAACAATATATTTATATACCCACGCATCACGATCGTGGACTAGGGTCGCGATCATGGTACCTAGACTATCAAGAATATCACAATAAAAAAAGGTATCGCAATCGCGACACTCTAACTACAGGCCCAATCACGATTGCAATAGGAGCATCACGATCACAGGTGCACCAGTTGGGGACTTGATGCATTCCAAGTCTCTACAGGCCCCTCGAGATTTATTCAAAATCTTGTGAATACAAAAAAATTATGCTACTCTATCAAATTTGTTGCTCTGGACTCAATGGCAATATTAGATTTTCAAAAAGACTTCATTTTCACAAAGTTGACCCCCAAAATTCAAAATTACAACTTTCTAAACCGAGGATCAAAATGAGATTTAAAAGCCATAAAATCACACCAACTATGTTACAACCATAAAATCAACCATCCAGATCTGCCGGCACGGTTCATTTTTTCATCCATCACAAAAATTAAAAGATATCAACTGAAATCAACTATAAAGCTCTCAAAGTAGCCAAAAATAAAAAAAAATTAGATAAATGGTACCAAAATGCATCGAGAACCGTGTCAATCATCTCCACACCTGAGAAATACCACAACATAACCACAGAGAGGGGTATAATATTAAAATCACAAAGAAACACGTACTTCATCAAAATTAGAATCGTTACAATAGAACACGCTAGAAATATAGATGTTGATATTTTGTTTTGTGTTTTTTTTGCTTTTGGATTTGGGGCTTGCACCGTTGTTTGGCTTGCCCAAGGTTCTCTTTTTATTAAAAAAACTAATTCATGGTATTACTTTGTTCATTACAAGTTAATTATAAAAAGTTGTTAAATTTTAATTTATTGTTCAAAATTTTATCATATTTTATTATTTGTTAATTAGGTAATAATATATTTATATATTATCTAATTTTTTAATTCATAAATGGTACCCCCTTCATTTCAATTTATTGATAGCTTCTAACGTGGCACAAAGGTTAAAATGTGTGGTGTAAATTACTCATGACTATTTTATGTAGTTATAAAGTCTGATATTATTTCCATTTATAAAAATGTGAGATTTGGGGGGGGGGGCTAAAAAAATATGCCACATAAATTGAGATGGAAAGAATATTTGATTTATTATGTTAATATGTTAACATAGTAGTAGAAGAAAAAAGAATGTAGCATATTAGGTAAAAATGGATAATCTTAATAGCTAAGTTGATTAGTTACTTGAACTCCTATGTTATAAAATCATTAGTGGGTAAGGTTTATGCAAAGCGGGGGCCTCAAGTTGAGAAGGAAAGAAACATCAAAGAGGATCTATAGATTTATGCAACTTTTAAATTTTTGTGGGCATTTAAATAGACAATAGTTTAGTTTTACTAGAATTCTTATTTTGAATAGATTTTCTATGTTAGTAGTTTCCTAGTTTTCTTTAATATCATGTAATATAAGTCTCTATTTAAGGAGGCGGGAGGAATAAAAGAAAGGAAGAATTTATATCAAAATAACAAGCGATTTAGGTCTCTCTTTAATAAGTACTAAGGTTGTAGCCTCCTTTTTAATGAGCCTATAGCGCTTATCAAAAATTGGTCGCTCACAAAATAAGAACACCAGAAAGGATATATTAAGCACGGATTTCTCAGTGAAGCACTTGGTAAAAGGATCCATATCGTGTGATCTAAACAACTTGGTATCATATCCAAATACCATAACTGATCTAAGTAACCGTGAAGAGTTAATGGGCGTCCATAGGAGGAACAAGTTGTGAACGAAGCATGATGTAATGACCCTCCTGGTCATTTCGTCTATTTGCATGTAGTTTTGTTATTTTGAGCCTTTCCATAGTGGCTATAGGTCATTTATGACTTGGCGGAACTGTTGGTTCGATTATCGAACAATTCATTTGGATTTTAAGATCATTTCCCTATTTGAAGCATTATTGTTTAGGATTTGGTCTCAAACCAATACTCTTAATCGAATAAGAATTTCAACAGTATCATCAGCTCTAGAACATTAATTTTAGGCTAGGGGACCCTTGGTTCAGCTCCCGAGGCTTCTAGCTCATTTTGGACTATTAGGTGGATTGTGTGAAAAATAAAACTATAGTTATCGGACCTATACTTGGTCAAAATGGTATTGGATAAATATTTTGATGGATCCATTAACTTCAAAATATCAACTTTGGTGTGGTAGCTTATTTTGTTTGCGCACATGGGGTTTCGAACGAATCCCAAATGCCTAATCGAAGTCTTTTTTAGACTTGTCAAAAATCTAGTACATGGCACCTGATAGGTCCGGTTAAGTGCTTATTGGGACACTTTAGCACCCATAGGATTCTTTAGTGGCCTTGGACCATTGGCAGTGGTGTGCTTTAGCACTCAATGGCTACTAAAGCGGTGCCCACCTTAGCATCATTGGGGCTGCTTTAGCAGTACCCACAACTTTCTCCCAGATTACTTTGCGGTCCTATCTCCGCTTTAGCATTAAGTGCTTTAGCGCCTAGGTGTCCGCTTTACCAGCACCTATAGCCTATTTATCCTCTTTTCCCTACCTAATATTTTATGCTTTCTTCCACCATTTTTGCACCAAGTTGAGAGAGAATAAAAAGGAAAAGTGGGAAATATCCACATAAGTTAAGGTAGGCTAACCTAAATCTTTTTGGTCATTTTCCATTAGTTTCACCTTTGATTTCCATCCTAATTCATGGTAAAATTCTTAGAAATTAGGTCGTGAACTCCTAAAGTTCAAGGGTTGATTTGAGACTTGATTTATGCTTTATTTGTTCTCAACTTTTGAGCATAAATTCCTTCTCCTTCGAGGACCTCATGACGGATTCAATTTTGGATTTTATTTGTGGGCCCCACGGGCCCATTCTTGACCTAAAATTTGACCCGACCTTTATTAAGCAATGCGGGTCTCTCATTTTACTTTTTATGACATTTAGGTTACTATTTTGATAGCATAATGGCATTTCAAGATCATGTAGTAAGGATGAAAAATTTGTGAGTGATTCAATAATTTAGGTTTGGTATCGAGGTAGGCTTCTATCTACTCTTATTCTTGAGATGGCGTTTTATATATGTTGCATGTTAAATAGGGATGTTAGGATGTGATTGTGGGTAGAACATTATGATTAGTCTTATTTGGACAGTTTAAACTGCCTTGGATCGTAATTTAGGTGGAATTGGCTTAGTTGCTCATATTAAAGGTGGAAATGCTCTCATAGCTCTAATCATGGGTTGTCTAATATCTAAAAGTGAAAATAGATACCCTAGCCTAGTTCAACGTAGAAGCTTGTCTTTAAATAGATTTTGAGGATTAGAAATGGGCCCCTCCGACCTACCTTAGGCCAATAATTATGTTAGTTTTTGTAGACTTATATTTGCATGTTAGTATAAAAGGCATAGTTGAGACTAATGAACCTTCAGTATAAGGTTACTATGTTACTCAACTTATTATAATGGTTTTTCTCGAATTATGATGTTATGGTTAGGTCGAATATATATATTATTGGGCCCAAGGCCGTGATTATGATATTGGTTGAATTTCGAGAAGTGTTTTATCCTTATAAGGAAAGTGTTTGTAGTTTATAGACATATTGATGCTCATAATCGTATTGTTTGGATACTAGTGATAGCATGCATAAACTCGGTATATTCATGATCACTCAAATAGTAAATGTTATGATTCCAACTAAATATATGGTTTTGTTTCTATTTTTCCAAAACAGGAAATTATTTCTACTTTTTATTTTTAAAATGGATTCTTTCATAATAGAAATCTTACCATCTTAATGAATAACTTATGTGCCCATGAGACTGAAAATGATAATTTAGAGATTATATCGAGTTAGATTTTTGTCCACAATTTTGCTACTCGACTCTTTCTACACATTTATGATGATTTAGTTTTGAGTTTACCCCTGACAATGGATTTATGAATTTACACTCTTTTAGCCACAATTCTAGCCTGGATTTTTATATATATATATTTGGTATTAGACAGAGTGGATTGATGATGATGATGATGATGATGGTCATTGGAAATCCTATATTGAGTGGTTGTCGGTTTATACAGGTACTCCCGAACCCCCTTGGGGCTCCTTCGTCTGTAAGCCGTTGTGCCAGAGAAGAGAGGTCACCGAAGGTCCTGCCTTTACGAGCCATCGAGCTGAAGGAGGTGTATACACTAAGTTACTTTCTGGTACTTGGATCGGTTATGGTATTATGGACTTACTTGACATTTATTCTTGCATGCATATTTCCTATCACCATTATGCCCTATATCTATTAGCCTTATGGGGGTTACATAGGTGTAGGTATGAGTATTGTTTGCATCATATTGTGTGGTGCTTGTATCTATCGGTCTTATGGGGGTTGCATAGGTATTGGCTCTGATTGTTGTTTACTGAGTGTTGATTAAACCTTCCGACCTATGATGGCGGATTTATGAAAGGCTTAGTTAGGTATTATTTGTCTGACCTAGTCGGTTACTTTATATTGTTATTATTGTTATGGCTAGCTTATGACACGTTGATTATTAGATTGGTATTGAGATTTGAGGTATGATTTTGATTACTTTATTCACACCCAATTTACGAGTCATGATCTACTTTATCCCATTGGTAGTTAATCAAAACCGTAGCCCAGAGCTACACGCAATGGGCAAACTTGGTAAAAAAATGGACAAAATGCCGAAAATCAACATTTAAAGAGTTAATCAGCAATAAAGTAGTCATAACAGTCTAATAGATGGATAAAAGAGCAATAATTATCCTAAGACTCAGTAATGTCGGTACAAAAGCTACTACAACTGAACTATAAGTATTGAGTAGTCAGGTACAATCTGTCTTGAAAATAAAAGACTAGGCATGGATAATTATAAGGAAAAAGGGGCAGCTCTGACTACAAGAGGTCACCTTATCTCCCAAATTAACTTAGCACGATTGTCGAATTAGAGGCAGCTACTAGTACTCAGATTATCACTAAAAAGGTACAGAAATATTATATGAGTACCAAAACCACGGGTCTTCATTAGGCATCATCGGTCGATTGAGCTAAATCATGATATAAATATGATAAGATATAAGATAAAATAATTAATAATTCAATATAAAAGGAAAAACCTAGAAATAAGCTCCAACACGGTTGCACATGAACAAATAAATACATACAAAAAAGTAATGCAAATATCACCCAACTATAACTACAAGATTGCCCACATAGGCCAATCACAATACTTTAGGGGACTAAATAGTGTCATCATCATTATCATCATCTTTCAAACTTGAACCAGAACTCAATAGTGTCATCATCATTACCATTAATCGTCGGACTTAAATTGGAACTCATATTATCAACATCATCATCATATGCCAAACCTGAACTAAAACTTATGTATATATATATATATATATATATATCATTATCATCAATTGTTGGACTTGAATTGAGACTCATATGTCATTAGACCATATCAATAGACCATATAAATAAGCTATAATCATAAGCCACATTACTAAGAGGGTGTTTGGATATGATTAAAATCTGGTCATACTAGATTTTAATCACTTTTTTAGCTTTTTTAGGTGTTTGGTAAAATTAAAAAGAGCTTAAAAAGGCTAAAAGTGGATTAAAAAAAGCAAAAATTGAGAAGCTAGATACCCCCAGCTTTTTACTTTTTAGATTAAAATTTTTTAGGTTTGACCAAAACATTTACCTTTTTATCCCTTATATTTTCCTCTAATTCCAACAATACCCTAAACTTTGTATCCCTTATTGATTTTTCTTTCTTTTTCTTTTTGCTGCTTTTTTTCATCTTTTTCCTCCAGTTTTCTCTTTATCTTTCTCCTTTATTTTCAGACAATCCATCATAACATAAGAAAACACTCAAAAATTTTATCTTCAAATTGAACTTGTGGTAAGTTCTTCTCTATCCGTTCATATAGAATCCCTGTATACTATTTAAATTTTAAAAATTGATTCTTTTTATTAGTTTGTTTCATTCCTAAAAATTTTATGTTGTTTACAAGCTTGCAATATTACAATATAATACTATATTATATAAAAAATATCTTAAAACTTTTATTTTTTAATATTTAAAAATTAAAAAGTAACTTATATTTATAAATTGGCCTGGCATAATCAATTTACGTTGAAACGGTATTTAAATAGAAATTATTTTTGAAGAATTAAAATTAAAAATCATAAATAATTTACGTTATTATGTGTTAAGATCTTTAAGGATATTTAAGTCATTTTGACAATAAAAAAGTGATTGACAACACTTGTTTACAAAATAAATCAACCAATTTTTTTCAGTTTCAGCACTTCTATCCAAACACTTATTTGCTTAATTTAAAATTATTTATTTTAAACTTTTAATCACTTAAACTAAAAAGCAATTTTTTTAATCCTATCCAAACGGGCTCTAAATCACCATAATTATCCACCGAAACTTACTCAGAATTAGCACTAACTCTCAACTACCGACTGGTGTAAAAATAAGCATCTGATCTCTTCAAAGCCAAAAATAAGCATCATTATGGGTATATCATGCATAAATAAGTCTACAAAATCCAACAGAAGTCTTGGCCTAATGTGGGCTGGAGGAGCCCACTTTTAATCCCCAAAATCCATTTTAGGCAAACTCTACCCCAGACTAGTCTAAGGTATCTAAACTCATTTAGAGATGTTAATTAATTTATAAATAGACCTAAGATAGAAATTTACCCTAAAGCACAAGAAACTAAGTCAATTACACCTAAATTACGATTTCAAGATAGCCTAATTAGTCTAACTAACCCAAATATTTTCAATCCAATTACAACACCTAAATCTCACCCCATATCTAACATATATCATAATCATACTATAAAAAAGCTCAATCTATTAAGTGGGTAAACCTATCCTACCTGGACACTGAAGAAAAGCCTAAAAAATGTACTAAACCACTGATTTCCCTTTCTAGGAAGCTTTCGTAAGGTGTCACTCTATTAAAATCACTATTTACTCATCAAGACGAGAATAATGATACCCATATTAGACTATTGTACTTTGGATCTAAAATCACATAAAAATACTATATGGGTCCTATTTATGAAATTGTACTTTCAAAACCAATACAATGTCCCCCTATTCTCTAGAAATATTTTTGTCAAAATGGGTAAATTTTAAGCTCTAATGGTTCTGCAATCAAGCCACCAAGATTCTAGGCATAGTTAGAAAAAGATAGAGGAATTAACCTTGAAATTAATGGAATATTACCACAAATTCAAAGAAGAAATGCATAAATTAATTATACAAAAAACTCCACAATCACCCAGAATTGATTCTCTCAAGGATTTTCACCTTTTAAGATTCAATAAGCTAGAGAGTGGTTGAAGAATGGTGAAAATTAGGCTAAGTGGGGTATTTATGCCATTCTTAGGTCCGCAGATGCCGCTTATGAGGACACTTGTCCACTTTAACAGTAGTCTCTAAAGCACAAAGTTGACCGCTATAGTAGTACCTTATAAACATGGTAGGCCGCTAAGGTGTGAGTTGGCATTAAATCGACTAGCACTTTAGCGAAAAACTAGAAGCTAAAGTGGCACTTGTTGATTTGTTTAGGGACACTAAAAACTTAGAAGGCTGCTAAAGTGCCCTCCTCTAAAGCACCAAAGGCTACTTTAGAGATCGCACCAGATTTTTTTGCATCACCTTTTCAACCCCTCAGAATTCATCTGGAATCTCATATATGCAAATAAACTATGCTACCCTATTAAATTAGACATTTTAGACAAAATGGAACAATTGATATTTCCATCCAAAGTCATTTCGATGAAAAGTATGCCTCACACCCACTTGTCATATTTCTTAACTTTTGTCCCATAGCTGAAAATTAGTTTGGGATCCTCGAGACCCAAACCAAGAGTCCACCTAGTCTAAAATTGATGCTCCAGAGCTATTAGAATAATCAGAATTAGCATATAAGGTTGTTTGACTGATGCTTATGCCTGGTAGCCTACTTGAATTAGAAAAGATTTTAAAATAGAGAATTGGCTCTAAAAAACAAATGAACTACCCGATAACCGCACTGTTAGTTCCAATAAGTCATAAATGACTTGGGGCAGCTATAAGAAATCTCTAAAAGGAAAAAATAAGCAAAAATACATAAAATAACCTGGAGGGTCATTATATTTATCTTACGGTTACTTTATTATACATGATCATCCCTTGGTTAGGTATTATGGTTCTAGACCCTGATTATGTTAGAACTAGTTCCTACTCTTAATAGGAGGCCTTGAGATACTAGTGTGACTACATAGGTTGTACCTTTGAGCTATCCTTGTTAGGGTATATACACTTATTTGTCTATGTATAGTTATGGTATTAGCATATATCCTTTCCTTGCTTCATGTATTCATGTTGTATATCCATTCCTTATCCTTGTATATTACTAAGTATATCCTTCTTCTGCACTTTATTTGTATATTGGCTAGTGATATACGGTATAGTGCTTAATACCTAGGTTATTGTTGGAATATGCTAGTTTATCCTTATTGCCTCTTCGGTTTTACTAAGTTAGTTTTCATAGATTTTTTAGCATAGTTTATATTCTTGTTGGCATGTAATGTATATTTGCATTATCTTCGAAGCTTAATTGTCAGTTGACTATTGAGTACCATGTGTTTGGTACTGATACTACACTTTTGTAGCCTACAGATCATAGTACAGCTTCTCACCATTGTTGTATAGGTCATGCAGAGTAGCTATAGTTTGAAGACATAGGGTGAGTTCCTGGCGTTTAGAGTATTACTGTTCTCCTCTTTATGTACTAGACTAGTATTTATGTTGTGTTTAGAGATGGGTTGTATTAGTATATTCATTTAGTATCTCATTTTGTAACCATACTACATTAGAAGCTCTTGACTGATTCCACCAAGTTTTGGAACTATTTTATGTATTTTAGTCTTTTATGTCATGTAATCTGCATTCTTTCTTTATTTCTCTTGGTAGTTTTCTATTAATAGTTTTGTACTATGAGTTGGCTTACCTACTGATAGGTTATAGTAGGTGCCATCATGACCTAAGGAATTAGCTCATGATAAATTGGTATTAGGGCCTAGGTTTATCGATGTGCTGGTACAAAAGCTAAGTGTCTAGCAGAGTCCTGTGGATCATTGTGGAGATGTCTGTAACCTATATTTGGGAGGCTATGGGGTATTCTTTGGAAAAAATCTTTCTTGACTCCTTGTCGTGTGTCCGTATTTCTATGAACCTTAAGTATGTTCTTTGACTCTATACTGTGTCGGGTAGATGATACAAGGTTGTCGATAGATGTGAATAGGACTTTGACAAGTATATTTAGAGCTTTAGTGCAGTGTCAACTAGGAAATTAGGGATGGATGTCGAAGATCTTTAATGTTACTCAGAAGATTTAGCGCCAGTCCAGGCTCCGTTAGAGTTTTTGACTGCTTCCGCCTTTCAAGATTCAGCATTGAGGAGCCCAAAACTTTTTGTGGATACCTCATAGATAGAGATGACATCCAGTTCTCAGGCCAGAGTTGGTTTGTTGTTGTTCAACAAGGTTCCTTTATCGGTTTTATATCCTATAGATCATGATATGGTACATAGATTTATTAGAGAATTAGCATTGTCACTCCATTTGGCATCAGAGAATTTGGTAGAAGTTGGTCCTTTCTGTAATGTCCCGAGCCTGTACCCTAAATGCTACACGGTGCTTATGACCCCGAAGGACCACAAGCTAACCTAGACTAATATCTGCTGTGAGCACTGAGTAATATACTATAATAAATATGGAATAATGGGCTGAAATGCCATAAGGTTCAATACATCTGAAATACTGACGAAAATGTCAAACTGTAATAACAATCTGTAAAACTAAATACTATTGAACTCTAGTCTGAAAAGCCTCCAACTGAATTATCTGAACGTGGAGTTAATGGGACAAT
The DNA here is from genome assembly GCF_002878395.1 of Capsicum annuum. Classification (NCBI taxonomy): domain Eukaryota; kingdom Viridiplantae; phylum Streptophyta; class Magnoliopsida; order Solanales; family Solanaceae; genus Capsicum; species Capsicum annuum. Next base: position 394,897 of record NW_025823104.1, on the reverse strand, counting down.
CCCCCAACTAACTCCATCTACTGAAATACTGAGTCTACTGAAATAATGAAATAAAAGAATATCCTTGATAGATGAGTACTCACTACTAAATCTGAATTTATCTATGCGCGGTTGGGAATCTGAGCGTCCGAACCTATGATATGAGACATCATAGCGTAAAGAAAGAGTATGCGTTAGTACGTGGAATGTACTGGTATGCTAGATGAGTTAAGGCTGAATACAAGGGTTCATATGCTGAGCAATAACTGACTAAATGATATAGAGTAACTGAAAATGAGAGTACGTGGATAAATAATGTTGCTGCAACTACTGAGTATGTAATAATGTGCATATATGTGCATGTATACTGTAACTGAGCTTTTTTAAAGCTAAGTACTGAGTTTTGATACTAGGTAACTAATAATATGAAGTTACTGATAACTGAGTTACTAATACTGGTTGACTGTATTTGACAGTCCTGATTTTGTAGAACTGAACTAAGTTCTATTCTAAGACTAAAACTGAAACTGTGGGAGGTAATTATCTAACCGACATGCCCCAAAGAAGATAAAATAATTGAGTTGGAGTCTAATCTATAGCTCCAATTGGAAGGTGTCATTACCGTGCCATGGGTAAAGACAATTGAAGAGATACCCTCATCTAGCAGGTACCCTAATGAGAATAGTGGAACCCTAATTTGGCAAGTTAAAAAACCTCATCAACTCTCAACTGGCAGGTTGATGTCTCAATCTACACTGGCTACATAGTTCTGGAATGCAAGGATTGCTTCTAAGGGTCACACCCTCTACTGGCAAGTGATCCCCCATCCTCGGGTTTACTCGGCACTGAATCCTACTCCCATCTGAAAGACACTGAACTATTTATACTGAATCGAACTGGACTGATACTGATTTTACTAAGCTTTCCTGAGTTTTATATCTGACTGAGTTCTACTGAATTCTATAATTGACTGATAGTACTACTTATTATGACATGAATGATACTATTTTATAACTGACACTGCCTCTAGGTAAGCAGCTAAATTGTCGGGTATTAAATACCCCCAAGACTCAATAGCATGAAAAGTAAAGCATAACATAATCTTGAAAACATAATAATGGCTACTTGATCACAATCCACTTATTGAGACATTTTAGCAAATACTTGTAATACATTTACTCATACATGAATGGAGAATACATTCTATCATGTTATAATAGCACTATTTCATTCACATAGGCATTTTATCAAATACATGGGAAGCATACTTAGATCACAAAACAATCAACACACATAGTTATCATGGCTACATCAATCAACTTGTAAATTGAAGGGTTTATCATGAAGATCATGTAATTCAATACATAAAATGATTAATTTCATAATTTCTTGTAATTTAATCATGAACTAAAACCTAACAATAACATGACCATGAATTCAATTCAATTTAGGTATGGAAGTTCATAATTCAACAATCTTGTAGTTTGAAAATGGATTCGTGGACTCTATGGGTGAAAGAAACCCATAGATGAACACCTAACATACCTCTGAATGCTAATTCTTGAAATTCTTGAAGGAAATTCTTAGTCTTGTTCTTGATTTCTTGAAGCTAGGGTTTGTTTTCTTGAAAGAAAATGCCTTTTTGATTTGGGGAAAAGTTAATAATGAATGACTTAAAATGTTTTTAGGGATTTAATCTCACACATGGATTGAATAAAATCATGGGAAAAGACCAATTTAACCCTTGGGAAAGCTTTTAATTTTCATTGAAATTTTTTGAAATAGGCACCTGGCGCGATGTGGCGCTATTACATCGTGTCTCTAGAAATTTCCAACTGGGAATATAATCGATGGCGCGGCGCGGTGGTATCGTTTTACCACTTTGGAAGAGACCTGGAAGTTCACCACGACGCGGTGGGATCGTATTGGTACACTAGAAATTAAAAAATATGAAAATGCTTCTTGGTGCAACGCGCCAATATTGCGATGGAATACTGGAAATTAACAATCATGAATGTGGCTTGTGGTGCGACGTGGTGGTATCGTGGAGCTTCACTGGAAATTGCCAAATGCCATTTGGCCTGGCTTCGTGACGCGTTGGAGTAGAGTGCTAGATGGCACACTGTTTTACAAAAATAGTTATAACTCTTTACCCGAGTATCGAATTTGGGCAAATTTTATATCGTTGGAAAGATAATTAAATTTCCTACGTAATGGTAGGATCCAAACTGGAAAAAAATACTGAGTTTTTTTAAAATTTTATATTGGATAACTCACAGACTGAGAGTTAAATCAAGCTAAGGAAATGCATGGTATTACAATATCTCCCTCTTGGGAACATTCGTCCTTGAATGAGACTGATTAAGTTGAGCAATGACAGACTTAGCTGACACACTAAACATGCTTATAGAAATATGACTACATAACTAGACTACTGACAAACTGAGTTCTCATACTGAACATGCATATCTGATGCATGGAATACATGACTGAAGCTACTGATAAGCTGAATTTTCATACTAAACATGCATATTTGATGCATGAGTACATGTCTAATGATTCATGAATGCATGATTGAATATGAAATGGTAAGGAATACTAAGTCTATAATTATATCTGAATATGGAACTAATTAAAGCTAAGGAAGACTATTATCTTAAGCTGAGTCTTAGTTTACGGAGAAGAGGTGAGGATACTTGGTTCGCATATATGCTTCTGCTTCCCAAGTAGCTCCCTCAATGGACTGATTCCGCCAAAGAACCTTGACTAAGGGAACTTATTTGTTCCTCAGTCTATGAATCTGATAATTGAGGATCTAGACTGGAACCTTTTCAAAAGAGATTTCATTTTGAATATTTACATCCTCTAAGGGGCTATGACTGTTGGGTCACCAATGCATTTCTTTAGCAAGGAGACGTGGAATATTGGATGTACTAAAGCGAGATCTGAAGGAAACTCGAGCTCATAATCTACTTTTCTAAAACGGATGAGAATTCTGTAAGGACCAACATATGGGGGACTGAGCTTTCCCTTCTTGCCGAACCTCATTACCCCTTTTATGGGAGAGATTTTCAAGAACACAAAATCACCAACCTCAAACTCAAGATTCTTCCTTCTCATATCTGCACATGATTTCTATCAGCTCTGAGCAACCCTAAGCCTTTCTCTGATTAATTGAACCTTCTCTAAGGCATCAAACACTAAATCAGGCCCCACAACTGTGGCCTCACCTACTTCGCACCAACCAATTGGAGATCTATATCTCCTACCATAGAGAGCTTCAAATGGATCCATCGAAATACTGGAATAATAGTGTTATTATACGCAAATTTGATCAAAGGCAAGTGGTCATCCCAACTACCCTTAAAATAAAAAATGCATGCTCTTAGCATATCTTCTAGAGTCTAAATGGACCTTTCTGCTTGACCATCTGTCTGAGGGTGGAAGGCTATACTAAGATTAACTTGGGTACCAAGACCCTTTTGGAATGCTTTCCAGAAATAATAGGTAAACTGAGTACCTCTATCTGAGATTATAGATATTGGGACTCCGTGTAACCTAATCAACTCTCTAATATAGAGTTTCGTATAATCCTTGGCTGAATTGGAGGTATAAATTAGAAAGAAAAGAGCTAATTTGTCATCCTATCTATGATAACCCATATAGAATCATACTGATGATGAGTATGAGGCAAACCCGTCACAAAGTTCATGCTCACTTTTTCCCATTTCCATGTGAGAATACTGAACTCCTGTGTGGACCCACTGCCAATATCCCTCTTCATCCTATTCCACCAATAGATCTCCCACAAATCATGGTACATCTTAGTGGCCCCTAGATGAATAGACAAACGTGCACCATGCACTTCTGCAAGAATTTACTGCCTCAAGTCGTCTACACCTGGCACACATAACGACCCTAGAAATGCAAAACACCATCTCCCCCTTAGGAGAAAACCTCTACTTTCTAATCTCTGACTGACTCTTTTAGCTTAACTATATTGGGATCTCTATTCTGTTTTTCCTTTACCTCAAAAACTAGAGCGGATTTGGAACTGTTCTGCACCCATACACTTCTTTTTACTAAATCGACTAAGCAGACACCTAGTTGGGCAAGCTGATGAACTTCCTGAGCTAACTTCTTCTTATCATCCTCAACATAGGCAACACTACCCATAGACAACCTACTGAGAGCATCAGTCACTACATTGGCCTTGACCGAATAAAAAAAGAACACTCATGTCATCATCTTTCAATAACTCTAACCACCTTCTCTGACGTAAATTTAAATCTTTCTGAGAATAGAAATACTGTAAGCTCTTGTGATCTATGAACACATCTACATGCACCCCATATAAATAGTGCCTCCAAATCTTTAAGGCAAACACTATAGCTGCTAACTCAAGATCATGAGTTGAATAATTCTTCTCATGGGGCTTAAGCTGTCAGAGGCGTAGGCTATGACCTTACCTCTCTATATGAGGACACAACCCAAACCTACTCTAGATGCATCATAGTACACAACAAACCTATCTGAACCATCTGGTAGATTCAAAATTGGGGTTGAGGTGAGTTGAGTCTTCAATTCTTGAAAAATCTTCTAGCAGGAATTAGACCACTGAAACTAGACTTTATTCTGAGTCATTCTGGACATGGGCGATGCAATAGATGAAAACCCTTCAATACACCAACGGTAATAGCCAGCTAAGCCTAAGAAACTCCTGATATCTGATGGAGAGATGGGTCTAGGCTAGTTTCTCATTGCCTTGGTCTTTTGAAGATTAGCTCTAATGCCATCATCGAAAATAATATGACCAAGGAATGCTACTGACCTTATCCAAAATTCGCACTTGCTAAATTTAGCGAATAACTGATGAGTTCTGAGAGTCTAAAGTACTATTCTGAGGTGATCTGCATAATCATTCTCGCTATGGGAATGGACAAAAATGTCATCAATGAAGACTATAATGGACATGTACAAGTACTGCTTGTACACTCGGTTTATCAAGTCCATAAAAACTGCTGGGGAACTAATAAGACCAAAGGACATGACTAGAAAATTGAAGTGACCATACCGAGTTCAGAAAGTTGTTTTTGGAATGTCACATTATCTGACTCTGAGATGATGATAGCCTGATTTGAGGTCTATTTTAGAAAAGTAACTAGCACCCTGAAATTGGTCAAACAAGTCATCAATTCTAGGAAGTGGATACTTATTCTTGACTGTGACCTTGTTCAAATGATGGTAGTCTATACACATTTTGAGGGAACCATTTCTTTTATGCATGAATAGAACTGGTGCGCCTTCATGGGGAAACACTAGGTCTGATGAATCCCTTATCCAAGAGATCCTTTAACTGTTCATTTAACTCTCTGAGTTCTACTGGTGCTATTCTGTATGGAGGAATAGATATGGGAAAAGTATTTAGAAGAAGGTCTATTCTAAAGTCTATTTCCCTAACGGGAGAAATCCAGGAAGATCTTTGGGAAACATATCTGAGAATTCATTTACTACTGGAACTGACTCAAGACTGGGAGTTTCTGAACTAAATTCTTTTACTCACACAGGATGATAGACACCTTGGATATTATTTTTCTTGCTCTAAGGTATGAAATCAACTGACCCTTAAGCGTTATAGTATTACCCCTCTATTCAAGGACTGGTTTATTTGGAAACTGAAAGTGAACAATTTTGTTTTTATAATCAATTGAGGTATAGCATAAATGAAGCTAATCCATGTTGAGAATGACATCAAAATCTATCATCTCTAATTCTACTAAGTCTGTTGAAGTGACTTTCTGAGATATCATAATTGGACGGTTCTTGTATACCCACTAGGCTATGATTTATTGATCCACTCGAAGATTGAGAATAGTTCTATTAAGATTTTTGGTTTGACTTTAAAGTCGACTGCTATGTAAGGAGTTACAAAAGACAAAGAAACTCCTGGATCTAATAAGGCATAAACATGTAAATAGAAGATCTGTAATGTACCACGTTAGGAGAACTTTCCTGATCTTGTTTGGACTGAAGTGCATAGAGCTTGGGCGTTGCCTACTGGTGGCATTGGAAGTGACACCCTACTGATTCGAGCAACCGAAATTAGCTGAAGGATGATTATACTGACCCTGAGAACCTTACTGAAGATAATCCCTAACTCTGTGGCCTGGCTTACCATACTCAAAACAAATATCATTTCCAGCTCTGTAGATACCTCGGTGGATTCTGCCATATTACTAACACAGAGGATTTATTTGAGCACTGCTGACACTACCCTGAGACTTAGAGCTAGGTGCCCTATCTTTGTTACCATTTCTGAACTTAGGTACTGGAGAACTGGCTGAGGACAGAGATGGAACCAAAGACTTTGGGCAAAATTGGGAATGATTACTGCCCTCTGGCTTAGGCTGATTAAAATTGAAGCTACCTATTCTAGCTCTCTTATATTCTAACTCTCTCTCTCTCTCTCTAACCTTAGCTTTTTCTATTTTTAAGCATGGACCATAAGTTTGGATATTTCCCTCTTCTTAATCAACATCGATGCTCTACACTCCTTAACCATACTATTTGACACTCCAGATATAAATTTGCTCATTCTGGACCTACTGTCTGCAACTACATAAGAAGTATACCTGGCTAACTGAGTAAACTTGAGAGAATACTCCTTCACGCTCATACTGCCTTGCCTGAGGTTGATGAACTCTAACACCTTGGTTTCTCTCAGCTGTAAGGAAAAGAATCTATCTAGGAAGGCAGTAGAAAACTCTTCCTACTTTAAGGGCTCTATATCTATGCCCCTGTCTACCTTTGACTGCTTAAACCCTGTATGAGCTATATATCTTGTAGCTAATAGGTAGCTAGCTTAGCACTCTCACTTGAAGTCACTCCCATGATGTCTGTGACTTTCTGAACCCTGTGGATCCTCTTCTGACTTAGATCCTGAGAATAGGGGAGGATTCATTCTGGTAAAGTCTCGAATCCTAGATGCAGTAGTATTGGCCACTGGGTTGATCGAAAGTTCAGCTGGCCATTCATTCTGAGTTGCTACTGAATTAGCTAGAGTAGTGAATATAACTCTGAATTCTGTATGAGAGATATGCTTGTCCAGAGAATCTGCCTAAATGGGCCGAGGTACTAACTGATTCCTGGTCCTTCTTTCGTTAGTCCTTTAGGAGGCTGTTCTATAAACGAATGGAAGAAACATATTAGATTGAGAGTTAACTAGAGCTCATGCTCACTCACATGACATATATACAGAGAGAAAGGAAACTTTTCCTAAAACATCATATCCTCATGTCCATAAGTGTGGCGCACTACAGATCAATGAACAAGACTCTACGTGATGTGACTTTCAAACTTCCTAGGATACTATTGAACCTTAGGATCTTATACCAAGTTTGTAATTCCCCGAGCCTGTACCCCAGATGCTACACGGTGCTTATGACCCCGAAGGACCATAAGCTAACCCATGACTAATATCTACTGTGAGCATCGAGTAATATACTGTAATAAATATGGAATAATAGGCTAAAATGCCATAAGGTTCAATACATCTAAAATACTGACAAAAATGTCAAACTGTAATAACAATTTATAAAACTAAATATTGTCTAAACTCTAGTCTGAAAAGCCTCTAACTGAACTGTCTTAAAGTGGAGTTGATGGGACAATCCTAACACTATTCCATCTATTAAAATACTGAGTCTATTGGAATAATAAAATAAAATAATATTCACGATAGATGAGGACAAATAACTAAATCTAAAATGCTGGCTAAATCTAAATTAATCTATGCGTGGATGGGAACCTGAGCATCTGAACCTATGATATCAAACATCATAGCACAAAGAAAGAGTATGAGTCAGTACGTGGAATGTACTAGTATACTAGATGAGGTAAGGTTGAATGCAAGGGTTCATATGTATAAACAATAACTGACTAAATGATATAGAGTAACTGAACATGAGAGTACTCTTAGATAAATGTAACTGCAACTACTGAGTATGTAATAGGCATATACATAAATGTATATTGTAACTGAGCTTTTTTGAAGTTGAGTGTAACTAAGCTTTTCTGAAGTTGAGTACTGAGTTCTGATACTGAGTAACTAATAATTTGAAGTTATTGATAACTAAGTTACTGATATTGATTGACTGTATCTGACAGTCCTGATTCTGTAGAACTGAACTGAGTTCTATTATGAGACTGAAACTAAAACTGTGAGAGGTAATATCTAACTGACATGCCCTAAATAAGATAAGATAACTGAGTTAGGGTCCAATCTGTAACCTCAATTATAAGGGTGTCAGTACCGTTCCATGGGTAAAGATAACTGAAGAGATACCCTCATCTGGCAAGTACTTTTATGAGAATGGTGGAACCCTCATCTGGCAGGTTAAAACACCTCATCAACCTTCAACTTGCAGGTTGATGTCTCAACCTACACTGGCTATGTAGTTCTGGAATACAAGGATTGCTTCTAAGGGTCACACCCTCTACAGGCAGGTGAGCCCTTATCCTTGGGTTCACTCGGTACTGAATTCTACTCCCATCTGAAAGACATTAAACTGATTATGCTGAACTGAACTGGATTGATACTGATTTTAGTGAGCTTTCCTGAGTACTATATCTGACTGAGTTCTATAACTAACTGAGAGTACTATTGATCGTGACATGACTGATATTATTTTATAACTAACGCTGGCTCTAGGTAAGCAGCTAAATTATTGGGTATTAAATACCCCCAAGACTCGATAGCATGAAAAGTAAAGCATAACATAATCTTGAAAATATAATAATGGCTACTTGATCACAATCCACTGATTGAGACATTTTAGCAAACACTTGTAATACATTTACTCATACATGAATGGAGAATACATTCTATCATGTTATAATGGCACTATTTCATTCACATAGGAATTTTATCAAACACATGGGAAGCATGCTTAGATCATACAACAATCAACACATATAGTAATCATGGCTACATCAATATACTTATAAATTAATTTCATAAAAGCTTGTAATTTAATCATGAACTAAAACCCAACAATAACATAAACATGAATTCAATTCAATTCAAGAATGAAAGTTCATAATTGAACAATCTTGTAGTTTGAAAATAGATTCGTGGACTCTATGAGTGAAAGAAACCCATAGATGAACATGTAACATGCCTTGGAATGCTAATTCTTAAAGTTCTTAAAGGAAATTCTTAGGCTTGTTCTTGATTTCTCTAAGCTAGGGGTTATTTTCCGTAGAGAAAATGTCTTTTTAATTTGGGGAGAAGTTAATAATGAATGACTTAAAATGTTTTTAGTTCTTTAATCTCACACCTGGACGGAATAAAATCATAGAAAAGACCAATTTAACCCTGGATGAAGCTTTTAATTTTCGTCAAAATTTTTCAAAATAGGCACCTGGTGCGATGCGACGCTATCGCGCCGTGTCTATGGAAATTGCCAACTGGGAATATAATTGGTGGTGCGACGTGGTGGTATCACATTGCCACTTTGGATAAGACCTAGAAGTTCACCACGAAGCAGTGGGATCACGTTAGTACACTAGAAATTGATAAATGTGAAAATACTGCTTGGCGCGACGCGCCAATATCGCAATGGAATACTGGAAATTGAAAAGTATGAATGTGGCTGGTGGCGCAATAAAGTGGTAACACTGAGCTTCACTGTAAATTGCCAAATGCCATTTGACCTAGCTCCACGACAAGCTGGAGTGCCAGATGGCACAGTGTTTAACAGAAATAGCTATAACTCTTCACCCGAGTATTGGATTTGGGCAAATTTTATATTGTTGGAAAGATAATTCAATTTCCTATAGTAGGCTCTAAACTAAAAATAAAATACTAAGTATTTTAAAAATTTTATATTGGATAACTCACAAACTGAGAGTTAAATTAAGCTAAGAAAATATGGGGTATTACATTTTCTTCTTTCAGGTTGTTAATCATGTGAGATCCATAAAGAGAGAATGTATTGAGACTTATGAAGGTGGGTGTTCAGAGGCTATTTTGTCAGTACAGTGCTATCTGTATTCTATTTGGGTGTAAGGATCCTCTCGGTAGAGATCAGCTTTACTTGCAGCCTATCAGTTCCACATAGGTAGCATCTTAGGCTATGGGTGGCTCTAGATTAGTCATGGTGATCATAGTGGTAAGATTTCTCATCAAACCTTGAGGCGTATTAAATATGAGTCTTTAGGCCATAGCGGCCATTCTAGATTAGTAAGGGCAATATCTTAGAGTAATTTAGGAGCTTGTTTTGGTTGTGGACAGATGGGATATTAGTCTAGACAGTGACTCAAATTCAAGTTTGTTGTTCATACTGGGTTAGCGTATACTTTTTGCCAACCTAGATTTCTTGAGGTAAATTATGACTGCGAGAAGGATGGTTATTTTAGTAGGGAGTTTCCTTGGCATTAGTTGGCCAGCCAATTAGGTTCATCTCATATTTCTCACTGAGTTAAGGCTTTAAGGATTTGTTACAATTTTAGAGAGGTTAGTCACTAGTCTAGAGAGTGTACCCGACATGGGATTATTAGTCATTTAGATCAGTCTCATAGTAGTGTGGCCTATCTACTATAGACAGTATGCTTAGTGCCTTAATTGATAATTTTGATGCCCAGTCCGAGTTGGGACCTATTTAGATTTATTATCCCTCGGGCATGTTAGGTAGTTGTCTTTGGGCTTCACCATGATAGGTATGGCTTTTTATTTGCTATCTTTACTTTTTTATATATGTGCATAGGGGTTCTCGTACCTATCAATGATTGTACACCTTGGTAGTTTTATATCGATTGTAATGTGCCTTGAGATATAGCTCATGATTATATAACTACCTCTGTAGATTATTTCTTTTACTATTAGATGGAGTGTATCAGTATTGATATTTTTCACTTGGGTGTAGCATTTGGGTTCGAGTCCCATTTACCTTGGCATATTGGGTTTCTTATGGACCTATAGGGGTGTGTTGATTTTTTTTTGGTATCACTTATTCTTCATATTAATGTTTATATTATTGTTGTTATTATTATCATTATTTGAATTTGGTACCACTTATTCTTCATATTAATGTTTATATTATTGTTGTTATTATTATCATTATTTGAAGTTTATCGATCCTCACCTGATAGATGGCTAGACTAGTAGTATCTAGTTAGAATTTCCCTTCTTTGTAATTCTTATACATTGACTTGAGCAGCTAACTTAGTTGGATGATTTCTCTCTTGTAGTAGGGTGAGGTTAGTTTCTTTTATTTTCTATTGTCTAGGCTATATCGGTTGATGAGTAGGTTATAAAAGTGGAGGTGTGTTGACTTTCCATGGTTATGTTATGGTTTTAGAGATGTTACTTGGATATACTATCCATTTTTGGGTTTGAGATTTTTTTACTGGCCTTTTGATTTACTAAGATTTTAGCATTTGATAACCTTCTCTATAGCCTATTTTTTAGGCTGACCAATTTTTGGGTTTGTTTTTTCCATTTGACAAGTTTATCACCTGGTAGTGATTTTGATGCTGAGTCAAGAAGGACTGGTTACCTTTCAGGTTTGTTGGGTTTGACTCTTAGTGATGGTTTGTTTTTGGTATTGATATGGAATTGGATACTCTATTCTTGGCATGATGTGGTTCTTCTCTAAGTAGAGTTATAGAATTGGAGGTAGGTGATCTTTCTTGAGACTGTTTCCTAAGTTGGTGAATTAGGTATTCATTGTCGAGGAGGAGTGCTGGATTAATTAGTTTCTAACTAAAGTTTCTAGAATTTTGCTTATCTCTAGTATGCTTTATAGCCTTGGTGAGTTCTTGAGTATACTTTGGTGGTGCATTCCCTCTAATGGATATAAAGTTAGTTGTTTGTGTTTTCAACCAATGATTTATCTTCTATTGTGATTTATTCTTTAGCTATGCTTTGATTGTGGTTCAGTAAGATCCAGTCGGGATATGTCTGATTTGGATAGAAAGGTCAATTTGATTATTTGGCCTTAGAGAAGACTTGTTGGCTCAATTTTGATTTAATGCCTTAGAATGTCAATTTGGAGGTTATGTTAGATTTGGAGTTTAGATGCTTACCCGTCTTCAAGTTTGGTTTGGGTAGTTGAGATCGCGTAGTTTTAGCCTTGGTGTCAAGATTTTAGGTTGGAGTTATAGAGTTGGGTGAAACCCTTATTTTTAGATTTGCCTCAGTTGGGGTTTCATCGATAGGTTGGCTAAGCCTACTCTATGGTTACCTATTAGGTCTTCTTAAGTTCAGATAGATTATGGTTGATAGGTGTTCAAATGGTAGTCCGTTGGCACGGTATTGGTTTCTTCAACCTTGACATCAGTTTTTAGTTTTTATCAAAAATCGTAGATGATCTACTTAGTAGGAGAAGTAGGCATTGGTCAAATTTAACATGGCTTCATCCTTGATTAATGAGACATCCAGGAGCGAATCGTTCAGTGGTTAGTAGTTATACTTCAAACTCCTGGTTTCTAGATTCAATGGCCATTCAAACTAGTTGTAGATTAACATTGATTGCAGACCTTAGTTATCTCCATCTATGTGACCAGGTAGCACTTTATGGGCTTACTCCCATGCTAGCCATTATGGATTCTTAGTGGATTTGCTTTTGTTCTTCTAGATTGGTGTGATGGAATTGTACGGACAAGACTCGAGTGGCTTTTTTCTTGGTTTGGAAAAGCAAGAGAAAGTTAAATTTCGATTCTAGAAATGGTTGCATGGTTCATGCCTAGGATTGCCTTAGTCTTGGATAAGTTTTTTCTTGGTTGTGCCGGTATAGATGTGGTATCAATGTTATGGTTTGGTTTTGTGTGGATCAGTCTTTCTTGGTTTAGTTGGTAGTCAGTTGGTGGTTGAGGTTGAGTTTAGGTTATTTGAGAAGTGAGGAAAGAAAGTTGGTTTACAAAGGGATGCCTGTGGTAAAATCCCTTGTAAGTGTTGTCTCTTCATGAAGGTTATCTAGGAAGTCATGCTCGGAGCATGAGGGCCCAATACCTTATCCCCTTGATCTTTCATAATCTTTTTATTTATTGACTTTCACAGATGAAAGTCCTTTCAGTAGTGGATATTGTATGACTCTTCTGGTCATTTCCTCATCCCTTTAGATGAAAGTCCTTTTAGTAGTGGAACTGTTGGTTCAATTATCGAATAGTTCATTTGGATTTTAGGCTCATTTCCTTATTTTTGAGTTTTTGTTGTTTAGGATTTGGTCTCAGATCAAAACCCCTAGTAGATAACCTTGGACGAGAATTTCGGCAGTGCCATCAGCTTCAAAACATTGATTTTAGGCTAGGGGAACCCTTGGTTCAGGTCCCGAGGATTTCAAACTCATTTTAGGCATTGGGTCATAATAAAAGAAACTATAGGTGTGAGACCGACACTTGATCAAAATGGTCTAAGATGAAAAATTTGATGGTTCCATTAAGTCTGTAGCGTTGAATTTGGTATGGTAGAATATTTTTTTTGCGTGCATGGGGTTTAGTTCAAATCCCTAACACCAGGTCAAAATTCGTTTTAAACTTGGCAGAAATCTAGTGCATGGCACCTGATAGGTCCACTTAAGTGCTTATTGGGTTGCTTTAGCACTAAGCGCATCAATGCCTATGGACCTCTTTAATGGCCTTATCCCATTGGCAATGGTACCTTTTAGCATCCAATGGCCTCTAAAGCGGTGCCCGCCTTAGCGCCATTGGGGACGCTTTAGAGGCACTTGTGACTTTCTCCTAGAATTCTTTAGCGGTCTTGTCGCCACTTCAGTGCCAGGCACTTTAGCACCTAGGTGTCCACATTAGTGACACCTGTAGCCTAGTTATCCTCTTTTTCCCACCAAAATTCTATCTTCTTCCACCATTTTCACACCAAGTTGAGACCTTAAAGAGAGGAAAAAATGGGAACTCATCCACATAAGTTAAGGTAAGATAACCTAAATCTTTTTGGTTATTTCACATTAATTTTCCCTTCTATTTCTATCCTAATTCATGGTAAAATTCATAGAAATTAGCTCTTGATTTATGCTCCTTTGAGGGACCTCGTGACAGATTCAATTTTGGATTTCATTTGTAGGCCCCACGAGCCCATTCTTGACTAGAAATTCAACCCGACACACATAATAGAAATATGATTCTTGTTTACTCCTTATAACGCATAGATTACTATTTTAATAATGTGACAGCATTTTGAGATCGTGGAGTGAAGACAGACAATTTATGGGCGACTTAGGGATTTTGGTTCGGCATTGAGGTAGGCTTCTATGTACTTTCTTCTTGAGATGGTGTTTTATATATGTTGCATATTAAAGAGGGGTGTTAGGATATGACTATGGGTAGGACACCATAATTAGTTTTATTTGGACTGTTTAAACTACTTTGGAATCATAATTTAGGTGGAATTGGCTAGTGGCTCATGTTTTAGGTGGAAATGCTATTTTAGGGCTAATCATGGCTTGTCTAATATCCGGAAGTGAATGTAGATACTATAGCCTAGTCCGGGGTAGAAGCTTGTCTAAAAATGGATATTGGGGATTAGAAATAAGGCCCTCCAACCCACCTTAGGCCAAGACTTGTAGTAGTTTTTAAAGATATATATTCACACATTAGGCATAGTTAATACTGATGAACCTTCAGTTTAAGGTTACTATGTAGTCAGCGGATTATGATGGTTCTCCCTAGAATATTATGTTATGGTTATGTCGGATATATATATTATTGGGCCCAAGGTCATGATTATAATATTAGTTGGATTCTCGTAAGTATTTTATCCTTACAGAGGAAGTGGTCGTAGCCTGTAGACATAGTGATACTTATAATTGTATTGCTTAGATATTGGTGATAGTATGCATAGACTTGGCACATTCATGACCACTTACATAGTAAATGGTACAATTCCAACTAAAAATATGGTCTTATTATAGTTTTTCCTAAAAAAGGAATTATTCGCACGTTTCACTTTTAAAATGAATTCTTTTATAATGGGAATCATACCATCTTAATGAATAACTTATGTGCCTTTGAGACTGAAAATGATGTTTTAGAGGTTTGACCGAGTTTGATTTTGGTCCATAATTTTTCTAGTATTATTTACCTCGAATGAGAGATTTTAACTCGTTCTACACATTTATGATGATTTAGTCTTAGAGTTTACCTCGAGTAATGGATCTATACATTCTTTTAGCCATAATTCTAGCTCGTGCATTTTATATGTATATATATGGGGTACTGGATAGAGCAGATTGACGATGATGATGGTTATTGGAAATTCTGGAACGGGAACAGGTCGATGTATGTAGGTACTCCTAAACCCCCTAGTGGCCACTTCATTCGTGAATCATTGTGTCGGAGAAGAGAGGTTGTTTTAGGTCCTGCCTTTGTGAGTCATTGATATAGAGAAGGTGTATACACTAGGTTACTTTATGGTACTTGGATCGATTATGGTATTATAGACGTACTTGGCATTTATTCTTGCATGTGCATTAACTATCACTAGTATACCCTATATCTATCAACCTTATGGGGGGTTGCTACGTATAGGTATGAGTGCTGCTTACAGCATATTGTGTGGTGCTTGTAGCCTTATGAGGGGTTGCATAGGTATAGGCTCTGACTGTTATTTGCTGAGTGTTGATTGAGCCTTCCAAGCCTATGACAACGTGGTTTATATTTGTTATTGTTATTATCTCTGGTTCATGACAGGTTGATTATTGGATTGGTATTGACATTTGAGGTATGATTATGATTCCTTTATCTTACATTTATTTTATCATGCATGATCATCCCATGGTTAGGTTTTATGATTTTGGACTCTGATTACGTTAATACTAGTTGGCTCTAATTAGAAGGCCTTGAGATACTAGTGTGGCTACTTAAATTGATACAAGCACAAGGAGCACTGAGAGCACAAGGTATTATCTAAGGGTCAAGGCTTCGGAATCAGTAAGCAATTGGATACTTTTTGGAGTATTTTGAAGCCTTGGTCAAGAGAAGGAAGGAGGGGAACTTATACACTCAAGAGATGCCTCAAGTGAAGGGAAGTGAAGACATTTTGCACTCTAAAAGTAACACTCAAGAGGCGCCCCAATTCCCTCTCTCATTAAGGGCATTTTTGTCCATTGTGTAATAGTATAAATAGACCATTTTACTTCTCTTTTCATTAGCTTTGATGAATATTGAAAGGATACTCCTTAGTTTGTATTTTTTATTCTTTCTTAGATTGTAGAAACCAAAATTTGGTATCTTGAATACAATTGAAATTAGATTTCACTTGTATTGGGTAATTTGGCAAGAAATGTGTGCTTGAGGAAGTGTGAGTCCTTTGGGTCACCTAAGAAAGTGGTTTGATCTTATATTGGTGATGTGTATTTGAAGGTTTGATACACCATCTTTACATTTTATACATTCTTCTTATTACTCTTTTCTTCTTAGTGTGTTGTTTTTACTTTGTGTGGTTGCTGATTTTGGCATTCTAGTGTCTATTTTCATTTATTGATAGTACTTTAGGCTATCATTTGGTATCAAAGCCTGGTTTAGGATTGTTCCAACATCCCTAAATCTTGGTTTTAGTGTTCTTATTTAGAAAATCTCAACAAAAAAGAGTCAAAAATCCGAAAATCTCAAAAAAAAAAATGGTGTCTATTTGTGTTGTGTTGTAGATCCGAAATTTAATCCTTAGATCTACTAAATTTTATTGTGTTTTGTTGGTTTCTTGTACTAGATCCTTGCTCTCTAGTACCTAGGGATCTAGATCTACTTTTAGAGTTAAGATTGGTTGAGTTTGAGCTAAGATCCACCATGGCTATGGAGTTTTGAAGCTTTTTGAGCTAGATCCGGATTTGGTCTTGTGATTTGGGCGTGTTTTATGGATGATTTTTAGTTGGTTGATTTTTTTTTTGGCCTAAGGAACATCTACAAAAAAAATCAGATTTGGAGTTCATTTGCTTATTGGTCAAACTTGGTTAACACTTGAATATTCATCTTGTTCATCCATCATCTCCATATCTTAGTGAAGAAGAATATTCAAAGGTGTTGTTTAATCCAAAAGAAGAAGGAAAGAGAGTGAAAAAGTTGTTAGTCCAAAAGCATATTCAAGTCTTTAAAAAAGGAGAGGGGACAAGGGGACAACAAAGTACACTTGCAAGTACAAGGGGGGACCATTGCATTTCAATTTCTATTTGAGGCTTGAAAGGACGCTAAATTGCCTACTTACACTTCAAAATCCGAAACTCTCTTCTTTCCAAAGTGATACTTGGCCGAAATAAAGAGTGAACCAACCACGTAGTGCCACATCATCAATTGTGATCAACCAAATCTCTAAAATTAGATTTTCCTTGTTTTTAATTTTTTATTCTAGTTTCTTTTACGCTAATTCTATCAATAATTATCAAACTAGTAAGTACCTACTAGGTTTGGTAATTAGTCTAGAGTTTATTTATTTCGTGTCTTCGGTTTTTGTGTTCTTTTCTCTTTTTAAAGTCGTAGTATTTTGTTCGTTCAAGTTCGTGCATCACTTTATTTGAGTCATTTCAAACAAAGATCGATTACGGACCAAAGCTTCTTACCTCTCAAGTAACTTGCAAAGTATTTCCAATTTCCCAACACATGTGAAGCCAAGTGTGAGGTGAGGTTGAGTGAGAGTGTGGTGAAGCTTTTTGAACTAATTTGTTTGTTCGTTTTGTAGGTGTTATCTTTCTATTTTTTGGCTTTTGTTAGGTACATTTGAAATGGAATCCGAAGATACCTCATCTTAACCTTTGGGAAATGATACTATAGAAGCCTTGATGGCTCGATTTGAGGCCTTTGCCCATGAAGAGTAATCATGATGCTTTGAGGAGTGATTTGGATGCTATGAGGAGTGAAATGTCCACTTTTAGTAGAAGGCTTGATTGTGTTGAAAGTAGGAGGAACTCACGACCTTCTACTCCTAATCCCTACCATGTATCCTCGAGTGTCCAAGCTAACAACTCCTCCATGACCATGACACCCGAAACCCTCCACCAAATGCTATACTCCACAAACTCTTCAAAACCAATCCCAAACCACTCCTAACCGAAACATACCAAGACCCCTACTCCCTCAAATGAACCAAGTTCAACAAGAAGGACTTGGAACCCAAAATACTCCACCAAATCCAAGACCACCAATTCAAATTCTTCTTTAACCAAATCCGGTTTCCCTTATCCAAACTTCCCAAAATTGAATTCCCTCCATCCAAGTAAAAAAAAGAGGAAGATCTAAAACCCATGGAAGGTGAGGGTGAGCCCCAAGATGGAGAGGAAATAGATAGTGAGGTACAAGAAGAATGTGAGAAAAGAAAGAAGGAAAGGGAAGAGGAGGTCTCGAAGTGTGAGCTTGAAAAGGAAAAAACAAATTTGATTATGGAACTTGCCCACAAATGTGCCTTGATACTTCCTAACCAAAAGGCTGGTATTTTCCCTAGCTTTGATTCTTCTTATGTGCAGGTACAGGTAAAATGATATCCAAGAAGGATCCAAAAGGAGTTCTGATACAATATCAAGTCTATAATGCAAGAATCCAGCAAGAACAACAAGAAGAAGAAACTAACACCAAAAACAACAAGTTGAACAACAAGTGCTAGTGAATCAAAATAGGCCACACACGGCTTCACTAGGCTTTAAGAATCATGTTTTTAGAACAAGATGATGAAGTTTTCAACAAGAACCAGCAAGTCAACAAGGTGCTAGTGAATCGAAAGAGCCCCACACGGCTTCACTAGACTTCAAGATTACAAAACACAATCTTAACAAGATTACAAGAAGATAGTAGCTTGACATATAATATTCAAGAGTCTAAGAACCCTAATAACAAGAGAGGACCCTAAGACTAAAGAATATTAACACCAAGTTCTTACTTGGACCAAGAGGAACTCTATGACCTCAAGATCCTTGTTTCTAGCCAAGATACAACACAAGTATCACTCTACTTGTGAGTTTTCAGATTTGGGTTTTCTCCAATGGAAGAGTGAGAAGTTCCTCAATATTACAAGTGTTTATGTCTCAAAAATATTATGTAAGAACCAGCTGCCAAATAACCCTAATATTGTCTATTTATATTACACCATAAATGAAGAAGAAAATGACCAGATTTCCCTTTCCAAAGGGTGGACTTGGAGTGTAAGTTTATTACACTTCAAGGTCCCTCTTCACACTTAAAAACATTTAGACCATTAGGTGGATCAATCACCAACTCACAAATGGCCATTTGCATGAACAAGACTTGGAGTTTTTGTAACTCCCGAGCTGGGCTACGTGTGAATGGTCGTGAACTTATTGGACAGCTTGCTACACCCGTATCATCCTCTCCATCTTGAGAGGAATTTGACCTCAAATTCAGCATTTGGTCATCTTTAACTGTATCCACGAGAGAAAGATCATACACATCGAAAGTGTTGTGCACTTGGTATTCCAGTGGAAGGTCAATCTTGTAGGTGTTGTCATTGATTTTCTCAAGTACTTGGAATGGACCATCACCCCTCAGCATCAATTTGGACTTTCTTTGAGATGGAAACCGATCCTTTCAAAGATGCACCCACACCCAATCTCCCGGTTCAAGAATGAGTTCTTTCTCCCTTGTTGGCGCTCCTTGCGATTTCTTATTTTTTCTTCTCAAGTCGAAGCCACACCTTCTCATGTAACTTCTTCATAGAATCTGCCCGATTGCTTCCATCTAAGCTAATCATAGGATCACTTGGCAAGGGCATTAAATCCAAAGGTGTAAGGGGGTTGCGGCTGTATACACACTCAAAGGGAGTCATTCCCGTACTTAAGTGCATGACACAGTTATAGGCAAAGTCAATCAATGGTAAGTGCTCCTCCCAAGAAGTCATTTTCCCTTAACCATGGAACATATCATAGCACCCAAAGTCCTATTCAGTACTTTCATTTGGCCATCGGTTTTTGGGTGTCAAGACGTAGAGAACAACAACTTAGTACCAAGCCTACCCCACATGGACTTCTAAAAGTGACTTAGGAACTTAGAGTCCCTATACTCACAATGGTCCTTGGAAAGCCATGCAATTTGACAACATTATCAACAAATAAAGAGGCCACGGTAGGTGCATCATCACATTTAGAGCAAGGAATAGCTCCATCTTAGAAAATCGATCGACTACAACAAAGATACTATCCCGACCTCATCTAGTCCTTGGCAGCCCCAACACGAAATCCATAGATATATCAAGCCAAGGATGAAGAGGCGTGGGCCGGGGTGTATAACCCATGAGGTAGGAGCCAAGATTTGGCTCCTTTGTATTCTACACATTGGCCACAAATCCTAGCAACATCCTTGTGCATTCTTGGCTAACAGAATTGCTCCTCCAATATTCTGAGGGTCTTTTCGACCACAAAATAACCTATTAGACTGCCATCATGTGCTTTCCTCACAAACAACTCTCTCCAAGAGCTAGAGGGTACACATAATCCTACCTTTAAATAAGTAACCATCAAACTTAGCGTAGGGATTTGAATCCCTAGCCGAATCTCACTTGTCCGTACCCAATTCTTCGCATTCCCTAAAGATAAGAGCAAAGTGAGGGTCCTCGGGATACAATCCTCTTAAGTTCTCGAAACCCATCAATTTTGATGACAAAGTGGACACAAGAACATGTTTTCTAGACAAATTATCGGCTACTACATTTGGCATGCCATTTGTTAAGCTTGTCTTGTGCTCGAAGATGCTTTAAGGATTCATGGTCTGTTTGGATCACGAACTCCTTAGGCCATAAATAGTGTTGCCAAGTGGCCAAGGCTCTAATCAAGGCAGACAACTCTAAATCATACGTGGAGTAGTTTAGAGTTGCTCCTTTGAGCTTTTCTCTAAAGTAAGCAATGGGTTTTAAATCTTGCATCAAAGCAGCCCCTATGCTTACTTTACTCGCATCGTACTCGACTTCGAATGTCTTATCAAAGTTGGGCAATTGTAACAAAGGCGCGGAGATGAGCATAGCTTTCAAAGCTTCAAAAACCTTAGCTTGCTCATCACCCCACTTGAAGGGTTGATCTTTCCGAATGACCTCGATCAAGGGGACGACTATGGTGCTAAATCCTTTGATAAACCTTCTATAAAAACTAGACAACCCATGGAAGCTTCTTACTTCTCCAATGGTTTGTGGGATTGGCCAATTTTTAATAGCGCTTATCTTGGATTCATCCACTTAGACCCCTTTTGAACTAATAACAAAACCCAAGAAAACAACTTCATTAACACTAAAGGAGCATTTTTTCAGATTTGCATATAGTTTTTCCTTTCTAAGGACATCAAACACACATTGTAAATGCATCACATGTTCATCTAAAGACTTGCTATAAACCAAGACATCATTAAAATAGACAACAACAAACTTTCCAATAAATGGCCTCATCACATAATCCATTAGCCTCATAAAAGTACTTGGAGCATTCGTTAGTCCGAATGGCATAACCATCCATTCATAGAGA
The DNA here is from genome assembly GCF_002878395.1 of Capsicum annuum. NCBI lineage: Eukaryota > Viridiplantae > Streptophyta > Magnoliopsida > Solanales > Solanaceae > Capsicum > Capsicum annuum. The sequence continues at coordinate 373,457 of NW_025823104.1, read as the reverse complement.
CCAAACTTGGTCTTGAAGGCGGTTTTCCATTCACCACCGGGTTGTATTCTTATTTGGTGATAGCCACTCCTTAAATCAATCTTGGAAAATAAACACGAACCATTCAATTCATCAAGCATATCATCTAACCTAGGGATAGGGTGACGATATTTTATTGTAATCTTGTTGATGGCTCGAAAGTCCACACACATATGCCACGTTCCATCTTTCTTAGGCACTAGGAGTTCCTCAACTTGACATTCCAATTCCTTGGTGTCTATAGGGTTGTTCTATAAGCCAGCTTGTTTGGCAATTGTGAGCCCGGCATAAAATCAATTTGGTTCTCAATTTCCCGAAGTGGGGGCAATCCTTACGGAAGTTCTTCGGGAAATACATCTTCATAATCCTGTAACACACAAGAAATTAAAGGAGAAATGGAAGAATTAGTGAGGTTAGTGTTAAAATAATAAAGTAACATAGGTGTGTCCTCATCATGATCCACGGAGAGTTCCTTATTTCTAACCAACATCACTATATTTTCCTTCCCCTTTGATGTTGAGGCAGCCTCGGATACCCTTACTTCCCCACCTATGGGTTTCCCTTTTTTTCTTCTTTTTTAGATTTTTTCCGCTTTTCCTTCAATTCTCTCATCTTTTGTTGCCACTCAATACTTGGGAAGGAAAAAGAGGATAAAGTGTGACCTTTCGGCCATCCTTCTCAAGTGTATATCGATTAGACATCCCATCGTGTTTGGTAGACCTATCATATTGCCAAGGTCTACCTAACAACAAGTGACACGCTTGCATTGGTATCACGTCACAAAACACTTCATCGTGGTAATTTCCCACCTTAAACCATATCACACATTGCCTTGTGACCTTTAATTCACCACATTCATTTAACCATTGCAAATTGTAAGGACTAGTGTGCGGTGTAGTTAGCAACTTCAAAAAGTTTACCATAACAACACTAACAACATTTGCACAACTACCACTATCGATCACCAAAGTGCACATACTCCACTTTACAAGACATTTAATATGGAATAGATTTTCCCTTTGACTTGGGTCATTTATTACCTTACTAATCATGATGCGCCTAACTACAAAGTTTGGAACCACACACTCTCCTTCTTGCGGATAAATATCTTCACCAACATCATCATCATCATGTGGTCCATTCTCGGGTTCCTCTCCATCTTAAGGCTCGGCTTTATCCTCACCTTTTTCAAGACCCACCTCTTCACCAAGGTAATACAATCTCCCTTCCCATAGAATCACGTTGCATCGGTTTGGACATTCATTGGATTTGTCCCCAACCTTGGCACTTAAAACATTGGAATCCCTTTGGGTTAGGATACTTATGAACTTCTTCCGTTGGAGGAATTTTGTGGACTGTTTTAGGCATGGGCAACCTTGTAGTGGCGGTTTGGTCTTTGTTTTTGGGCCAACCCAAAGAGTATTGAGCCATCTCCTTGCTTCTAGGCCAACCCGAGGTGGATTATCCCCTTGCCTTGAACGATGACCTCTCTTTAAGTTCTCTTTCAATCTCAAGAGCCACTTGAAAAATACCTTCAACAGTATCAAACTTTTGAAGTGTATCTCTTTGTTCAACCCACACTTGAACCGAATGATGTCATGACTGATTTGTTCCCCACGATGATCAAGCTTAAACATGAGTTGTTGAAACTTATCATAATACGTCATCACACTTTTGTTACCTTGACGTAAGTTGTACAATCTAGCAAGCAACTCATGGCGATAACTCTTGGGAAGGTACCGTTGTCTCATCAAGTACCTCAACCGAAACCAAGGTGGTGGCTGCCCATCAACTAATTCATTACCAAACCACTTGACGTACTCCCACCAAGTGTTAGCATAACCCTCAAAATGAGCCATGGCATAACAACTTTTCTTTTCTTTCGAGATATCATTAATCTAGAAAACTTTGTCACAAGCCGATTCCCAAGCTAAGTAGACCTCGAGGTCACTTTTACCTTTAAATATTGGTAGGCTCAACTTGATGGTATTGATGCTTACATCTCTCTCTTGGTGTCTGTTTCCCCTTTCTCCATATGCTCGATATCTCCTTTGATCTCTACGACCCCCTTTTATCTCATCCTCCCTCACGTAAGTATCCTCAAAGGCTCCATATCCTTCATATCCCTCTCTACCATATTCCTCAAAGTGGGCTGGACGGTTTTGGACATTTTAAACTTGATTTGGAGGAATTGAATTTTGTGGAGGTGGTGGTCTTTAGTTTAATGGAGCTTAGCAGGGAGGATTCGGATTTAGAGGAGGTACTTGATGTCCAAGTCCCTCTTGTGGAACTTAAGGAGTTTGGAAATGTATTGGTCTAGTAGGGTCATGGTTTGGAGGGAAAGGAGTGGTTTGGCTTGCGGTATTTAGTGGATCTTGGGGTGGATTTAGCATTTGGTGCACTATTTCGGGAGTGATGGTTGTAGATGAAGTTCTATCATGCCCACTTGAAGAAACATGTAGAGGAGTAGAGGGGCGAGAGTTCCTTTGACTCTCCACTTGTTCTAATCTCCCGCTAATAGTTGACACATCTCCCTTTATTGTTGTCAAATCCCCTCTCACAACTCCAACTTCCGTATTCAACCTTTCAAGTGTTCGGGAACGGGCCCCAAGAGTGGCCCTCATAGAGTCAAGAGCATTAGTATCCATATTTGGGACGTAGTCCCCTCCATTGTAAAGGTATTACCTACAAAATCAGCAAACAAAGTGAAAAAAAATCCTCTCCTCACTTACACTCTTTGGATGACCTCACACTTTAGTTCCACAAGTTTTGTAGATTAGCTAGTAACCCGTGAATCCTTAAGGTATAAGTAAGCTCTTATCCAGAGTGGATTCATATTTGAAGACTCAAAGAATTCTCGTTGGACTAGAACCAAGAAGTAGCAACGTATTCAAAAGATAAAAGCACCCAAGTAATCGTTGACATGAACAAACGGATTTAAAGGACTAATTGATCACCTAGTAGGAATGTACTAGTTTGTTAATTAGTTATAGAACCAAGTAAGGAAACCAAGAATCAACAATTAGAAACTAGAAAATATCCAAATTTCAGCTTATTAGTGACGTGGCAGTATGTAATTGGTCTTGGTCCCACACAACAATTTTTTTGTCACAAATCTGAAATTTCAATATTCACACAACTTGTAATGAATGACAATTGGTTTTGGAGGGAAAGTAAAAGTTTTGTACTCTTTTTAACTTTTCAAACTCAAAAAGGTGAGATGTGACTATACTAATCCCACAAAAAAAGGTCCCTTGATTTAAGGAAAAGTGGTTGTCAAGTCTAGGAAGTGATGTGTACAAGTCTTCTCACCAACAACTTTATAACTTTTGTCTTACAACCTTTTGGATCTATTTTACACCTTTGTTATCTTCAGTTGTAAGAATAGATGAAGAACAATATGAACACCACAACAACCTTCAAACACAATATCAAATTCTTCAAGAACACAACACAAAACCACCAATTGTCATCAACAAGGTACAACCTACGGCCCACTTTAAGTTGCCACAACAATGGTCAATATTATAAGCTCAACTTTAGATCTAGACACTTTTAGTGTTGGTGAGAAAGAAACCAACACTAGAAACACACTAAAAAAGTAAAATAACACCTAGATCTAAACACACAAACACCAACCTTGGCCAAGACAACAAAATGGACAGATTTCTCTTTATCTTTTTCTGGAATTTTCAGATTTCAACAATTTTTTTTTGAATTTTCGTCCAAGAGAGCCCAAGATTGGTAGTGTAGGAACACAACCAACCTTGATTTGATACCAAATGATACAATATCAAGTCCACAATGCAAGAATCCAGTAAGAACAACAAGATGAACAAACTAACACCAAAAATAACAAGTTGAACAACAAGTGCTAGTGAATCAAAATAGGCCACACACAGCTTCACTAGTCTTTAAGAATCATATTTTTAGAACAAGATGATGAAGTTTTCAACAAGAACCAGCAAGTCAACAAGGTGCTTGTGAATCGAAAGAGCCCCATACAGCTTCACTAGACTTCAAGATTACAAAACACAATCTTAACAAGATTACAAGAAGATAGTAACTTGACATGTAATATTCAAGAGTCTAAGAACCCTAACAACAAGAGAGGACCCTAAGACTAAAGAATATTAACACCAAGTTCTTACTTGGACCAAGAGGAACTCTATGACCTCAAGATCCTTGTTTCTAGCCAAGATACAACATAAGTATCACTCTACCTGTGAGTTTTTAGATTTGGGGCTTCTCCAATGGAAGAGTGAGAAGTTCCTAAATATTACAAGTGTTTATGTCTCAAAAATATTATGAAAGAATCAGCTTCTAAATAACCTTAATATTGTCTATTTATATTACACCATAAATGAAGGAGAAAATGACCAGATTGCCCTTTCCATGGGGTGGTCTTGGAGTGTAAGTTTATTACACTTCAAGGCCCCTCTTCACTCTTAAAAACATTTAGACCATTAGGTGGATCAATCATCAACTCACAAATGGCCATTTTCATGAATAAGGCGTGGAGTTTTTGTAACTCCCGAGCTTGGCTACGTGTGAATGGTCGCGAACTTGTTGGACAGATTGCTACACCCGTATCAAGTTTCACATGAAAGCATGGGAAATGAACTTGGTCACCTTAACCGATAGCTCCAAAAAGGTGGACTGTCCAATTAACCCGAGGTAACTTTTCTATTCTCAACACATCCTTGAACTCAAAATGTTGTGATTTAGTGTCTTGTGAAGTGTTTTTTGGTTTACAAATTCATACCTCCTTCCTTAGTAACTCTTTTGTTGTGAATAATGATCAACTTGCTCTTAAAACTAGTTTACTACTTGAATATGAGAATTGTGGGATTGAAAAAACTCAAGTTAGTGTTGATGTTTATAATGTTGATCTTGATAATGAATATGGTCCCTTGAACTTCTTGTGTGGTGAGAACCTTGCTATTAATTGTGTTGGTGATCATATGTATGGAGAGATTGCAGATGATAAAATGTATGTTATTAAGGGAGGCCTACTAAGCTGTAGGTCCTTATCCTTGTGTGTTAGTCTTCCCTTAAGAATAAATGATTTAGGTGAGTGTGATACCCTAGTATATGGAATGCGTATCTTCAGATTATTCCCTTGGCCACTTCACCCATTTGATCCTGGTGTACTAGTGGAGTAGGAAAGGGATTATTTTGGCTTGTGCTTATTTTCCCTTGGTGTTTTACCTTATCCCTATCCATTGTGATGCATATACTAATTGTTTCATGGAAAAAATAAGGGATTGCTGGTTGTATGTCAAATATGTACCCCCTTGTCATGATAATCTAGTGCAAAGGATGCTTAACCACGGCTTATACCCTTGCTTACTATTTCTCTTTGACCCTGGAATACTCTTGAGAGGTGAAAGTTATAGTATCGGGTCATGCTCACTTATATTTGATATTAATGCTATTCATGTTTTTGGTATCCTTTATGCCAAGCTTTTTATGTCAAATACCAAGGTTATGTGGGTGTATGTCAAGTGTGAGCAACCATGGGTTGATGATATAAGTGTGGTACTAGTACTAACCCTCCTACCAAAAGGATTTTGTGTTTGTTTTGCATTCTCTTTGGTTTTGCAAGATCTGAATTTGAGGAAAAAAATTTTCAATATGGAGAGGATGATACAAGCACAAGAAGCATCAAGAGCACAAGGTATTAGTAAAGGGTCAAGGTTTCAAAATTAGCAAGCAATTGAACACTTTTTGGAGTATTTTGAAGCCTTGGTTAAGAGAAGGAAGGAGGGGAACTTATAGACTCAAGAGAAGCCTCAATTGAAGGGAAGTGAAGACATTTTTCACTCCAAAGTAACACTCAAGGGGCGCCCCAATTCCCTCTCTCATTAAGGGCATTTTTGTCCATTGAATGTAATAGTATAAATAGACCATTTTACTTCTCTTTTCATTAGCTTTGATGAATATTGAAAGTATACTCCTTAGTTTGTAAGTTTTAGTCTTCCTTATCTTGTAGAAACCGAAATTTGGTACCTTGAATACAATTGAAATTAGATTTCATTTGTATTGGGTGATTTGGCAAGAAAGGTGTGCTTGAGGAAGTGTGAGTCCTTTGGGTCACCTAAGAGAGTGGTTTGATCTTACATTGGTTGATACAAGTCAAATGGCCACCTTAATTTTTGAAGACATGATTGGAGGTCATCATTTAAAGGCTCAAGACTTGGTCACCCCGAGGGCACAAGAATATGCAAGGAAGACCCATTTTGAGCACAAGCAAGGCCGTGTGTGGAAGATATCTTGGAGCATCAAAGACTTGAGGACTCACAGTTTTGGACAACACTTAATGGGTCATGATTTGGTCATCTTCATTAACGGTATTTTGGTCACTTAATTGGGTCCAAATGCACTCCATGGCCACCCCACCCTTTAAGGGCATTGTTGTCATTTTGCTTTGTCTTGTAATAGAATATAAATAGAATATTTTAGGTCTTTTTTCTCATTAGTTGTTTATTGATGGAAGACAAACTCTCTCTCTAGTGTGAGGAGTATAACACCCCTTAGTTGTAGGGCTTGAAAAAGCCACCAATCCATAACTAGGGCTACCCAAGTATGGATATCACTTGTGTTGCATCGTTGGCTTGATATGTTGGTGATTAGGGAGTTAAAGTACCTCTTTTGTCTACGTAAGAGTTTGGTGTTAACATTCATTAATCTTAAGGTCCTTACATGTGGTTAGGGTTAGATTCTTGATTATTGTATGTCAAACTATCTATCCATCTCTTTTGTTAACATTGTATTGTTGTTGGTCTTTGAAGTCTAGTGAAGCCGTGTGGGGCTCTTTCAATTCACTAGCATTGTTGTTCTTGTATTTATCTCTTTTCTTGCTCAAAACTAAATCTAAAGTCTAGTGAAGCCGTGAGTGGCCTATTTTGATTCACTAGCACCTTATTGTTCAACTTGTTGCTCTTTTATTGGCTTAAATCTCTTGATACACACTTAGTCATGTATCATTTGGTATCAAAGCCATCTTTGATTTTGTTCTAACAAGATCAATCTTAGGCTTGAGAGTTAAAATATATATATATATATATATATATAAAGAGTTGAAAAACTGGAAAAAAAATTCCAGAAAAGGAGTAATCTGCTCGTTCTTATTGTTCTTGGGTGAGAAAGTTGTTCTTGTTGTTGTCTTGGCCGAGACATGTTTCTTTGTAACCAGATCTTGTAGTGTTTTGTTGTTTAGAGTGTTTCTAGTGTTGGTTTCTTTCTCACCAACATTAAAAAGTATCCAAATCTAAGCTTGAACTTGAACTTGTTGATGTTGTTAATGTGAACAAAGTGTGGCTGATTTGATGTTGTTGTCATTCTAAGCCTTGACTGTGTTGAAGGCCTTGTTGTTGTGGAGTTGGGCTTTGGAATTTGTTGTTGTTCTTGGTGTTGTTATTATGTTCTTTTTGTTCTTCACCCTTTTCATCTTTTATTAAAACAAAAAGTGAACATTAGATCCACAAAAGGTGAAAGACCAAGTTGTAGTACTTGTTGGTGAAAGACTTTATCACATCACTCAAAAGACTTGACAACCACTTTTTATTTACTTTCCTTGATTGAAGGACCTTGTTTCAAGGAGAAAGTACCAAGAAGGTCAACTCTTGTTTTGAACTTGAAAATGAATCTCCAAGACCAAATTTCCCTCCATTAACCAAATCCACCATTTCCAAATTGTAGATTGGTCAAGACTTGAAATTGGAGAGTAAAATTTTGACAAAAATGAGGCCAATAGTGGACTGCCACATCACTAAATTACTGTTTACGCAACATTTTGAGTTCAACTTTTAGATTTCATAGTTTCATTTTATTGTTTCTTAGTTTTGTTTGTTGGTTTGAACACTAATTGACGATCTAGTAATCTCCTACTATCTTGTTAGTTAGTTTTTGTGTCCGTTTGTTCGTGCTAGTGTTATTTTGTGCTTTTCTTATTTTTGAATCGTAGAATTTCTTGGTTCAAGTTCGGACATTATTTCCGTGAGTCTTCAAATAAAGAATCCATTCCGACCAAGGAGTAGACTCACCCCTTGACTCATCACAAGCCAACTTGCAACACTTATGAATCCAAGTGTGAAACGGTCAAGTGTGTGAGAGTGTGGTGAGGTTGTTTCAAACTAACTTATGTTTTATTTTGTAAACTTTGTTCTTTTCTTTTTTTTTTTTAGGTGAAATTACAATGGAAACCGAATGAAAGGTTGGATCATATGGGAGTTCCAAGGGAGAAAATGGGCTACCCGAAAACACGTCAAGATAAAGACCATAGCTCATGTGAGCTACAAGGTAAAAATGTTATCCCCTACACTCATATGAACGTAGGTGCGGTTTTACCTAGTGTAGGAGTGCATGAGTCTTCATTTTGTGATACTCTTGATATATTTAGGTCACATGAGGACCAAACTCTGGTTGTAGGTACACAAGCACTAGTTGATCCTTTAGATGACGAAATTGATTCTCCTTGTGAGAATGATTTGTGTCCATCTGGTGCTAGCACTTATAACTTGACTAAGGTTCTATTACCAAGTGACGAGAGTATTCACACACTAGTTGACCCTTGTGAAAAATAAGGTAAGTGTATGTTGGTGTGTGAATTGCCAACAACTAGAGAGAGTGAGCAAAATGATCAATCGGGCATAGATGATCTTGATTTGCTTGAATATTTAGAAAACCTGAGTTGTTATTGTCTTTGTGAAGATGATTTTGATTGTGGTCTTTGTGAAGATGATTTTGATTGTGGTCCTTTGGCTTCCCGTGATGGTTTGCACGTATGTGAGGACAACTCTTGTGAAAGAGAAGGTGATACGTGCTTAGAAATGCCGTCTACTTCGTCTTTATGTGTTTCTTATGTTGGGCATATTCCTATTGGAAATTTTGAAACTAGTAGTAAGTGCATGCATGGGAACCCTTTATTTGAAGTTGACTTATGGAAAACCTTTCTCAACCCTCTTTTAGTTCATAATATTTTCAATAGTGATAAATAGGGCTTGCTTAATTTCGAGGATGACACCCTAGGGGAAAGTGAGAGTTGCCAAGACCTAAGCCTTTTGAACTTCTTAGGGTGTGAAGGATGGATAGTTATTGGTCGGTCCACTTGTTTGAGTGATATTGTTATATGTGTTAGGTGGACTTTACTTTTAATTAGGACACCACCCCTTGATGGTGATTCCTTTCACCAAATCCTTTATAATTTTCTTCTAAGTCCCTCATGATTATAACAAAGGACGTGTGGTTATATCTCAAGTGTGTACCTCCTTGGCATGTTGATGTTGTTTATTGTACTAACTCTAACCCTCATGTCATGAGGATGTGGTGCTTGTTTATCTTCTCTTTGTTCTTGCAAGGTTTGGATTCGAGGTCGAATCCTTTTCAAGAAGGGAATGATGATACAAGTCCACCTTAATTTTTGAAGACATAATTGGAGGTCATCATTTAAAGGCTCAAGACCTGGTCACCCCGAGGGCACAAGAATATGCAAGAAAGACCAATTTTGAGCACAAGCAAGGCCGTGTGTGGAAGAATGCTTGGAGCATAGAAGACTTGAGGACTCACGGTTTTGGACAACACTTAATGGGTCATGATTTGGTCATCTTCATTAAGGGTATTTTGGGACCTTCATTGGGTCCAAATGCACTCCATGGCCATCCCACCCTATAAGGGCATTGTTGCTATTTTACCTTGTCTTGTAATAGAATATAAATAGAATATTTTAGGTCTTTTTTCTCATTAGTTGTTTATTGATGGAAGACAAACTCTCTCTGTAGTGTGAAGAGTATAACACCCCTTAGTTGTAGGTCTTGGAAAAGCCACCAATCCATAACTAGGGTTGTCCAAGTGTGGATATCACTTGTGTTACATCGTCAGCTTGATATGTTGGTGATTAGGGAGGTAAAGTCCCTCTTTTTTCAACGTAAGAGTTTGGTGTCAACATTCATTAATCTTAGGGTCCTTACAATGTGGTTAGGGTTCTTAGATTCTTGATTATTATATGTCAAACTATCTATCCATCTCTTTTGTTAACATTGTATTGATGTTGGTCTTTGAAGTCTAGTGAAGCCGTGTAGGGCTCTTTCAATTCACTAGCATTGTTGTTCTTGTGTTTATCTCTTTTCTTGCTCAAAACTAAATCTAAAGTCTAGTGAAGCTGTGAGTAGCCTATTTTGATTCACTAGTAACTTATTGTTCAGTTTGTTGCTCTTGTGTTGGCTTAAATCTCTTGATACACACTTAGTCATGTATCACTGGTGATGTGTGTTTGAAGGTTTGATACACCTTCTAGTGCTATTCATTAGTGGAAGTAAAGGTCTCTCAATCTTTACATTTTATGCATTCTTCTTCATCTCTTTTCTTCTTAGTGTGTTGTTTTTACTTTGTGTGGTTGCTGATTTTTTCATTCTAGTGTCTATTTTCATTTGTTGATAGTCCTTTAGGTTATCATATATTGAACCTTTTGAGTTAGCCTTGTTATGGTGTATATATATGTATGTTTATTTATTTATGTATAGTTATGGTATTGCCATATATCCCTTCCTTCATTCATGTATTCATATTGTATATCCATTCCTTGGCCTTGCATATTACTAAGTATATCCTTCTTCTATGCTTTATTTGTATATTCACAGTGATATACGGTATAGTTCTTAAGACCTAGATTATTGTTGGAATACGCTAGTTTATCCTTATTATCTCTTTAGTTTTATTATGTTAGTTTTCATGAATATTTGAGCATTGTTTACATTCTTGTTGGCATGTTATGTATATTTGCATTATTTTTGGAGCTCAATTGGTAGTTTCCTACTGAATACCATATGTTGGTACTCATACTACACTTCTGTAGCCTACAGATCATAGTACGGGTTCTTCCCATTCTTTTGTGCAGCGTATGGAGCAGCTATGATTCAAAAACATATGGTGAGCTCCTATCGTTCAAAGTATTACTATTCTCCCTCTTATGTACTAGATTGGTCTCTATGTTTTATACAGAGATGGGTTGTATCAGCATATTCATTTAGTATCTCATTTTGTAACCTTATTACATTAGAAGCTCTTGTACTGATTCCACTAGGTTTTGGGACTATTTTATGTATTTTAGTCTTTTATGTCATTTATTCTGGATTCTTCCATCATTTCTCTTGGTAGTCCAATTTTAATAGTTCCTGACTATGTGTTGGATTTCCTACTAGTGGGTTATAGTAGGTGCCATCATGAATGAGAAATAAGACTGTGACACACAGATTGTAGAAGCAGTGGCACAATCTAAATCACGGATGGTTGCTCAACTGGGAAAGTTCTCATTATAATTGCAGAAGTTCATTGTGTGGTTTATCAAGAATCAAGGAAGATATTCTGATGTGGGTGCGAATAGCAATACAGGTAAATAACCCTACAAACTTGGAAATGATCTAATCAATTGATGGAAAATAATGTAGTGCCAAGATACACAAAACTGAATTTTTGTACCTTTGATGCATCTGCGGAACCATACTTTGGCTATAGCAATGTGGGGAAATCTTCTTCAATTAAGAACAAATGAAGATGATAAAGTGGGATTGGTGGCATTCCTACTTCTAGGTGAGGCATAGTTAAGGTATCATCAAGTTGAACAAGATAATCACTTAGTTGACTAGTTGGAATTTCAAAAAAAATTATTTCTTAAGTTTGGGCCTCCATTTGGAAGTAATCCAGTAGGTGATGTGGTTGAATTGAAGAAAACAGTATCATTTAAAAAATAGCAGTGCTAATTTCAAGAACGATTAGCAAGGGCGAGCAAGCAAACCAAAAAGTTAGTCTCTTTGCTTTCGGTCTAATTGATTCCAGACTTGATGTTGAGATGCAGAGTCCACTAAATTTGGTTCATTCCATGAATTTAATCTAGGAATTTGAGAAGAAACAAAAAGTAATGCATGTAACATCTTCTCAAAAGGAGATCTAGCAAAGGACTAAAGGCTATTTCAATATTGTTACAACTTCAATAGTTCCAAATCCTAAGAGTAGAAAAATGCTAAATGGGATTATTGAATCAAAAGTTACAAGTTCATCTACTCCTTTTATTAAAAAATTGACAAGGGCTGAAATGAAAGTGAGAAGGGCAAAAGGATTGTGTTATAACTATGATGAACTATATTCAATTGGGCGTCAATATAAGAAGTGGTTTTGGTTGGAACTAGCTAATCTAGATGATGAAAATCCTTACCAGAAAGATGTGCAAGAACCTAAAACTTCCTTGCATGCTATAACGGGATAGAAGTGCGAAAGAACAATGCAGTTATGAGCACTCATGAAGGGTCAAGCATTATTGAGTTTGGTTGATTCAGGCTGCACACACAATTTCATCAACTGCACAGCAGCCCAACACTTAGAGATGCAAGTACAACTAAAGACAGGTGCCAATATTTTAGTTGTTGATGTCAAAAGTTTATAGCAAAGGAATTTAACATATGATTTCTTTCTATATTCATGATAATCATGATTGTAAATCTAATTTCTTTGTTATTCCATTAGATGGTTTGACATTGTTATAGGGGTAGTAATTTTACAAAATTTTGGCCCATTCTCTAAGACTTTGCTTCACTCACAATGAATTTTACTTCAGATGGACAACACATCGTCTTTCGTTGACAACAAAGCAGCTCAAAATTGCAGTTTCATTTATTACTTGATTAAGATGAGCACCACTCTAGATTGAAATAACTCGCAGCTAAATTTTTTTGACTTATTCCAAAAACTTATGCGGCTGCCTCCTATGAAAAATTATGACCATTGTATTTATTTGTTACCTTGTTCCAACCCAGTATTGGTTCGATTATACCACTATCTTTACTTATAAAAAGATGAGATAGAAAAACAGGGTGAAAACATGTTATAATAAAGGATCATTTGGCCAAGTAAATCACCATTCTCATTCACAGTTTTATTGTTCTATAAACTTAATGGAACTTAGAGTTATTGTGTTTATTACCGTGAGCTCAATGCCAGGATGTTGAAGGATAAATTTTCAATTCCCATGGCGAATGAATTATTGGATGAATTGTATGGGTCTACATATTTCAAAAATTAGAGTTTAAGTCTGGGTATCATCAAGTCCTCATGGATCCTTATGATATTGAGAAGATAAATTTTCGTAACAATCATGACCACTTTAAATAGTCAATCATTCCATTTGTATTGCCAAACGCACCATCAACAATTCAAGCACTTATGAATAAGATATTTAAATGCTACTTGAATTAATTTATATTGGTTTTCTTTGAAGACTTTTTAATATTTAGCAAGACTTGGGATGATTATCTCTCACATATTTGTACAATTTTTGAGTTATTTTATGCTCATAACCTATACCTCAACAAGTCCAAATGTTCTTTGATTAGAAACAAGTATATATCTTATCATGTGGTCTATGAGACAAGAACGACAGCAAATGGAAGCAAATTTTAGACCATCACTGATTGACCTCACCACATTCCATCACTACCTTACGTGGATTCTTGGGCTTAATAGGTTATTATCGTAAGTTCATACAAAATTCACTCAATTATTAGCCCTTTTAGCTAATGCTTAAAAAGAACTTGTTCTAGTGGGATTATATGGCCTTGGATTTTTTTTTGCACTCTCAAAGAAATACTTGAACTACTCCTATTTTACAATTACCAAATTTTGATAAGTAGTTTATAATTGAGTGTGATGCCTCCGAAAGTAGTATAAGAGCAGTGTTGCAATAGGATGTCCATCCTGTTACCTTTTTTCGGTAGAAAACCTGCTATGAGACACTTTAACTTGGCTACCTATGAGTGTGAACTAATTGTCTTAGCCAAAGCAATTCAATATTGGTATCCTTATCTATGGGGCAGAGCCTTCTTGATTCGCACAAACCATTACAACTATAAATACTTATTGGAGCAATGACTTAAATACTTCTTAATTATCATGCTTATGGGGTTTGATTTTTATGTGGAAGATAGGGTTGTACATGTGAATAAGGTTGTTGATGCCTTGTCCCATCACCCTATTACAGAGGAATCAGTGTATGTCATTAGCCAACCATCTGTATTATTACTTGATTCAATTAGACAATAGATGCTTCTTTGCAAGATTTAGTCCAATAAATGCTCCACCATAAGCTTTATGCTTCCTGGTCAATTAAGGACTATCTACTTCTTTATCTATTTTTCCCATCTTCCCAATTGATCTCTACAATTCTGTTAGGATACCATGATAAAGCCCATGAAGAGGTACAAAAAATATTGCATCATATACGATAGAATTTCTATTGGAAGGGGATACAGTCTATTATTGGGATTATGTGGCTGATTTTCCAGTTTGCCAATGCAATAAAGCTGAACACCTAAGCCCAATAGGTTACTATAACCTGTTACACTCTCTGAGCAAGTTTAATCAAATATTGGAATTAACTTTATTGGTGGTTTACCAAAGGCATAGCACAAAACAGTATTATTTGTTGTAGTAGATCAATTTTCCAAATATACACACTTTATACCCATGTCTCATCTTTAAAATGCAACTCTGTTCATATTTTCTTTGGGAATATTGTTTGCTTAAATGGGACACCCAAATAAATTACTAGTGATACAGATGTAAGTTTTACAAGAACCTTTTAGAGACAACTATTTCATCTAACTGACATAAAGTTGTACATTCTCATCAACGTACCATCCTCAAATTGATAATTAAACACAAGTTGTGAATTATATTGAAATGTATTTGTGTTTCCTGATTGGCGATTATCTAAATAAATGGGTTTAACCTGTTTCCTTGTGTAGAATATTAATATAATACTTTCTTCCATACTGCATTGCAAACAAATCCTTTTAAGGATGTATTTGGTCAAGATCCTATTTGTTTATTCTCCTACAAAAATAGTTCTTCATGAGTAGAGGTTGTTGACAATGCCTTGCTTGATGGTGATTCAATTTTGAATGACAGCCATAGCAAGTTGCAACAAACTCAGATTAGGATAAAATAATATTATGACAAAGGTCATTGGAAGGTTGCATTCAGGTTCATTAGTTTTGCTGCATTTAAATCCTTATCGTTAAAAATCTGTTGTGGATCAATTACAATTGCCCAGTGTAGGAAGTTGCAAAAAGTGTTTCATATATCCCTCTTCAAGGCTTTTAGGGTGTTGCTCCAATAGTTCCTCTGACTCTGTCTCCACTAAAGGATGATCCTATGGTTTTATGCCTTATTTTGTTCTACGTGCTCAACTTAATTGAGGAACTTGGGAACTTTAGTGCACTTGTGTGGATTTAAATTATCAGATGCTCGTAGAAAGATGATGCATATTTTTTGTGATCCCTAATAAGACTTTGAGCTTAAGGAAAAGCTCTTTCTTGAAGAAGGGGGTAATGTTATGGACTCGTTCATGGGTAAGGTTCATGAAAGGTGGGGCCCTCAATTTGAGAAGGAAAGAAACATCAAAGATGATCTATAGATTTATGCAACTTTCAGATTTTTGTGGGCATTAAAATAGATAGTAGTTTAGTTTTTGTAGACTTCTTATTTTGAATAGATTTTCTATGTTAGTAGTTTCCCAGTTTTCCTTAATATCATGTAACTAGAGTGTCTATTTAATGAGGTAGAAGGAATAAAAGAAGGGAGGAACTTATATCAAAATAACAAGAGATGTGGTCTCTCTCTAATGGGTACTAAAGTTGTAGTCTCCCTTTTAACGAGTCTATTACTTATAAAAAATTAGTCGCTCACAAAATAAGAAAAAAGAGAAGGATGTGTTAAGCACAAACTTCTCAGTGAATTGCCTAGTGACAAGATCTATATCGCATGATCATAATCTCGATCTATATCGAACGATCATAATCCTATTTTTTTGGTAAGAGTATGATTCTCCACATTGTAATTCCCTCTCTCATTCCCTTTTTCCTACCCTCATTTTAGAAAAAAAAATAAGCTCGACATAATCAAAATTATTATTCTTTAGTAATTGGGTTGTGATTTTCATTTTCTAGTACTCCCTCTAATTGGTCATGAACATCTTTAGGTTCTAAAGATTTGTGTCAAAATAACAGATGCAAAAGAAAAAACAAAATCTTTTGGATATATAATGGATCTTGAGGTATTATTTTTGTCCATCTTTATTTGTCTAATAATACTTGTTTAGTTTTAAAAATCAATAGATAATCTACCAGTTTGTGCCCATTTTATCCTTGGTATTAAATACTATTCATAATCTAATGCATTTATCCAAATATTAAATTTATTATTTTTAAAAGGTGATATAATAAAAGTACCTTCCTTATCTTAGATTATTTTATTTTGAGTCGGGGGTCTATAGCAAACAACCTCTCTATCTCACATTTGAGGTAGTGGTATGGACTGCGTACACTTACCCTCCCCAGACCCCACTTGGTGGAAATATACTGGGTATGTCATTGCTGTTGTTGTTGATATAAGAAAAGTACCTATATATATATATATATATTAATTAATTAATGCATTTACCACTTGGTATCGCCATACCATTATGCTTGCAAGCCAAATTAATTATTCCAAACCAATTTAGACAATTAAATTGAACTCCCAAGTTTCAAATCACAGAGATTAGCCTCCGTGCCATGCTGATATCGCGGAGGTTAATCTTTGTGACACGGCATTATTGCAGACCTTCACTGCCTCGAGGTCCTAAAATGACCCTGAACCCCTTCCAAAAATCTAAAACTCTCCCCAAACACCCTTGTAACATCCCTAAACACAATTCAAGTCAAAATTTAATATTGCATATGTGGGAGGGTCAAAAATAAAATTATCAAAATTTTAAGGGGTCTTACATTATCCCCCCTTAGGATCATTCGTACCTAAATGATAAATTAGGATACTTAGCACAAGAATAGAAAGAATACACAAGAAACAAATGACAAACTCAAAAAGTTACAGGAGGAAAATGAAACTCATACCTTAAGCACTTTCATCCAACAGCGGGGAACTAGAATTGATACTTGGCCTTCATATCTCCCTTAGCTTCCAATGTAGCCTCTTCTACCTTTTGCTTTCTCCAAAGAACCTTCACTAAGGCTACATCCTTGGTCCTTAACCTACAAACTTTCCTATCCAATATCTTAATTGGGACCTTCTCATAAGACAAGGATTCCATGACACCAACATCCTCAACATACTTTACTAATGAAGGATCACCCACATACTTTTTCAGCGTAGGCATATGGAAAACAGGATAAATAGAGCCCAAACTCGCAGGCAAATCCAACTCATAAGAAAATTTCCTAATCCTCCACAAAATCTAATATGCACCAACATAATGAGGGTTGAGCTTTCCTTTCTTACCAAACCTCATGACTCCTTTCATAGGAGACACCTTCAAGAACACCCAATCACTTACATCAAATTTAAATTCTCTTCACCTCACATCTGCGTAAGACTTTTGGCGGCTCTGAGAATTCTTAAGTCTTTTTCTAATCACTTTCACCTTCTACATGGCTTGGTGAACCAAATCAGGACCAAATAACCTAGTCTTACAAACTTCAAACTACCGAATAGGATCCCTATACCTCCTACCATAGAAAGTCTCAAAATAAGCCATTTGAATGCTCGAATAATAACTGTTATTATATGCAAACTCAATAAGACATAAGTGATAAACCCAACTCTCTTTAAAATCTATCACACAGGCCCTTAGCATATACTCTATCATTTAAATAGTACGTTCCTTTTGTCCATTCGTTTGAGGGTGGAATGAGGTGCTAAGGTTCACCTGAGTACCCAAACCTTTCTGAATCGAATGCCAGAAGTGAGAAGAAAATTTTATACCTTGGTCTTAAATAATAGACACTAGCACACCATGCAACCTCATAATCTCCTAAATGAATAACTTACTATAATCCTCTCCGGTATAATTAGTCCTCACAAGCAAGAAGTGAATAGACCTAGTCATCCTACCCATAATGACTCAAATAGAATCATACTTATTCCAAGACTGCGGAAGACCCATAGTAAAATCTATATTAATTAATCATCTCTTTCTTCCATATGGAAAACTCTATCCCTTGAGACATACCACCATGCCTCAAATACTTTACCTTAACTTGTTGATAAACCATACATTTGACAACCAAATTTTCCATATCTCTCTTCATATTGCTCCACCAACAAATTTATAACATCCCGTATTTTGCTTGTACTTGTTCTAATTATATAGAACCTGTTATGGTCTTATAGGATAGGTAACGGGTGAGGTTTGTTATGCAAGTATTAATGGTATAGATAGAATTATAGATGTTGCCCATACAGTTTAATGTGATGCAACTAAGTTAACGTTAAGATAACTATTTAAACTTGGAATCGTAAGCTAGTATTTGAATCTAAAGTTTAAAGTGACCAAGTGTGTATAAGTTGAAGGTTAGATTAAAGGGATTAGGAGCTGAAAATAGAGCAAAATATTGAGGTGCTTGCTTGACTTATTTAAGCTAGTAGGTGAGTCACCTACTTAAGTTTTTTGGACCAAATTAATGGACCCATGGCTATGGATCAGATTTGGGTCTATGCTAATATACTCATTTGGGCAAAATTGAACAAAAGGGAAAGAAAATGAATAAGTGGATCAACACACCAATCTGCCAAAGGCCCAAGTTATTTAAGCCCAAAATAAGAATTTAAGTAGGTGCATCACCTACTTTGAAAATTCGTGCAGCTTGAACCCTTAAGTAGGTACATCACCTACTTGGACTAATTTGACCAATTTTGTGGTCCAAAATGCAGCTAAGGAGGTGGACAAAATAGGGCCTTTAAAAGGCCAAGTTGCTGGTCATTTTACTTCACTTTTAAGTCACAAAAAAGGAGTATATTTCAGCAAATCTCTCTACTCTCTCTAAAACAACAAGAACAGCAACCCTATTTTTCCTTCTAGGGTTATTGAAGAAACCCTCACCTTTGCAGCCCAAGGTAAGTGAAAAACACTTAAGGTTTTGTTTAATTATCTCATGAAAGATTAGAAAAACAAGTTATAAGTGTTTGACTATAAGTATATGGCTGACTATAGAACAAGCTATTTGTTCACGTTTCCTTGTTATTGAGGAACTTTTTTTCTTCTTCTTTGGTTTAAGTGTGAAGGATAGTTCAAGCTCTTGAAGATTTCAATTAAAATAATAAGTTGCTGAATTGAGGTAAGGTGACTGCTCCATTTTTGTTTTTCTTATATATGAATTTGAGAGGGGATTATGGATGTCTTGTTATTGAGAACTCAAGAGATGATGAGTTCAATAATTGATTGCTACCATAAAAGGGATTTGGGACTGTTTTGTGGACTGTTTTGTATGTATATGTTATGGGCTACCAGGTTGAAATTGGATAAAGGTGTGATGAGTTTGTAATGAATTATAGAAGAAAGATGTGGTGATACACCATCGAACTAATGTTTGCTGTCCAATCTATTTTGTGTATTGTTTGGAATGTGTGATGAAGTCTCGAGGTGGTTTTGGTGAAACTTATAAGAACCTATATGGTATGTGGGTGTAATTGGAGGAAAAAAGGGTTAAAATAACACCCTTGTTTGATAGATTAATAGTTGTTGCCCGGTTACTGCTTTGGGTGAAATTAAGTATCTCAAATGTGTTGATTGGTTACTAATACTAGTTTACCATATATTCTATTATAGATAAGTAATCTACAAGGCGGGAAGTCAAGTCAGTTAGTTTCGGAGTCAAATAACCAGGTATGCAAGGCATACTCTATTTCACACTCTTTGGCATGAAATCGTACAATTGTTCCATCAAGCAAGTTTCCGAGGTTATCCTATAACAAAGTGATACATAATGGCAACACATTACACTCCATGTATCCAATGACCTTGTACCCACTCTTTAACGCATTAGAATACCTCAATACGTGCTTATTATTAAATTTGCGTATCTATCTTCACTAGAAAATTTCAGGAGTTCTCCGTTTGTTCAAATAAGACCCATGTGTTATTTCACCTCCTAAACACTTTATTTATGTGCCAACAGCTCCCTACCTCATTGTTATTGCTTTAAGTGTCTATTTATATGTCTCTTATTAGCGTATTACTGGTTCAAGGTACCATAATATGATGACCACCAAAGTAACAATCTCAAATGCTAAATAAACTAAGTAATGCAAATCTGTAAAATGATGAGTGGCAGCTCAGGGGCATTTGCCTAGATGGGCTAATCTCGATACCTTTATTTGTGGGTGGCAGCTCAGGGGCATAAGCCTAGCATGGGCCAATCCCAATCTTTATACGTAGGTGGCAGCTCAAGGGCGTAAGCCTAGCATGGGCCGATCCTAATTTATATATTTACCACTGATTAGCTGGTCATTTGCATTATATGGCTTACAAAGATTATGAAGTAAGAAGGTAAAATGAAGAAAAGAATGTAATGTATATTGTCCCACAAGTATTTATAAAGGTGGTCTACTAGTACTGCTTATACACTTGCATTAGATTTCTATTGAGCTTTTGTATCAAGTGTATTTTTACCTTCTGCCTTACATATTCAGTACATATTTTCGTACTGAGGTCCCTCATGGGGGACCTGCATTTCATGCTACAGGCACAGGCACTTCAGCTCATACAACTCACTAGTATAAGCGTAGGCTTTTCAGGGACTATTGGTGAGCTCCAGGTTGATTTGGGGCTTTTCGAGTCTGTTCCATATATTTTGGTATTGTACAGTAAGTCAAGAGTAGGGCGGGGCTTTGTCTCGACCCTAGCTAAGTCTATGTATCTTTTAGAGGCTTTGTAGACTAATGTAAAGTTATGGTAGTGTTTTGTCTTTAGTTTGGTGGCCCCAACGGCCAAGTATTGTATATATCAGTTTGTATTTGCATATGTAATTATTCTCATCGATAGATAATATCATGTTTGTCAGAACCTTTAGTTGTTATAGTTACATCCATGGGAAGTACAAGTTTTTGAATTGGTTCTCTCGGACCTTTACGACTATGAGTGCCTGTCCACCCCAATAGGATTTGAGGCATGACAAAAGTGGTATCAGAGAAGTTTATCCTAGGGAGTCTACAAAACCATGTCTACGTAGAGTCTTGCTTACGAGTGTGTTGTGCACCACATCTAAAGCAAGAGGCTATGGGCATTTAGGGGTTGTCTCTTTTTCTTTATATCTTAGATCGTGCAATAGAGCCCATGTTGTAGGTGAAGTCATATTTAACCATTGAACCTATTTTTCCTCTTATTATAGTAAAGATACCAGTTACAAGAAGGAGTAAGAATACAGGTAAGTGAAAGGATATGGCTGTTAGAGAAGGGACCAATAAGTCACCACCTAGATAAGCTAATCAAAGCGAGGCTCAAGCTGAGTTTGTATCCCACACTTCTTCTACTCCTCCCTCTCCAGAAGAGCTAAGAAGGAGAAAAACTTCATCCTCAGAACCATCTATTAA
This sequence comes from Capsicum annuum, assembly GCF_002878395.1. NCBI lineage: Eukaryota > Viridiplantae > Streptophyta > Magnoliopsida > Solanales > Solanaceae > Capsicum > Capsicum annuum. The sequence goes on along the minus strand of NW_025823104.1, from coordinate 352,022 downwards.
TGCTACTGACCAAGATCTAAGGAATGGGGTGCAATTATTAGCTCGTATAGTTGTTGAACAAGCTCAAGGACCAGCCATTCCAACTATAGGTTCTAGTAGTGCAGATAGGGCAGCTAGCCTACGAATGGAAGATTTTCTTAAATTGGATCCTCCTACATTCACCAAATTAGATCTTAATGAAGACCCACAAGACTTTATTGATCAAATCCAAAGGGCTCTTGATGTCATGCATGTGTCAGGTAAAGAGATAGTTCAACTAGCAACATATAGATTCAAAGGGGAGGCTATATTTTTGTTTGATGATTAGAAATGATCTAGGGGTATCGATGCACCTTCAGCTACTTAGAAAGAGTTCAAAGAGGCATTTCTTGATCATTACCTTCCATTTGAGATTTGAGAAGCCCATGTGGATCAGCTCCTGAATCTTCACCAAGGAAATACGAGCATGAGGGAGTACAGCCTGCGGTTTAACTCTTTGGCTAGGTATGCTCCCAATGTAGTAGCTACAATAGTGATAGAGTTCATCGATATAGATAGATTGGATCTATATCTGGTTAGATATTGTACTATTACTGCTTTAAAAAAAGACATGGACATAGCAAGGATACAAGTTTTGCACAAAAATGGAGGATCAGAGGCAAAGAAGAAGAGCACAAGAATTGGAAAGAGGGTATTCCAAAAGGGCTAGATCTACGGGGCAGTTTAGGGCATCCCAAGAAGAGTTTATGTAATTCCCCGGGAAATTTTTCGTTGAAAGTTTGTGCATAAACGTGTTAGGTTCTATCTTCTAGAATAAATTATAAATTTTTCATGCGGAATGTCTTAGATTATGACCCACCATTGCGTAGAGTATCGAATAAGCTTTCCAACAATATGTGGATCATCCAAAATGGACACCCGAGCGATGAGTTATGAACATTCCGATCGAACTGTGAATAGTAGTGAACAGTAAAACATGCAGGAAAAAGTACTGAGGCCTGTCGTATTTTTTCTCCATCTTTAAATGATCATAACTCCTTGTACATAATGATCTGGGTAATCTACTATATATCAATGGA
>NW_025823104.1:344472-350864 GCF_002878395.1 Capsicum annuum | reverse complement strand
CCGAGCGATGAGTTATGAACATTCCGATCGAACTGTGAATAGTAGTGAACAGTAAAACATGCAGGAAAAAGTACTGAGGCCTGTCGTATTTTTTCTCCATCTTTAAATGATCATAACTCCTTGTACATAATGATCTGGGTAATCTACTATATATCAACGGAAATCTATGCGAGTTCTCTTTCCAATGAAATTGGTTTCATCTAATTTGTCTATCAGAGCAGAAAGTTATGGTCGATCTGCTTTAGCCTATCAAAAGTGAATTTTTGAGTCAACTTCAAACGATCATAACTCCTTGTACACAATGAACTGGGTGAGATACTATATATCAATGGAAAGATATGAGAGTCCTCTTTCTAATAAAATTAGGTTCATCCAATTTGGATATCGGAGTAAAACGTTATGGTTGATCTACTTCAGACTATCAAAACAGTCCACCAAAGGACAGATTCAAGAATTATTTGATTTTTTAGGGGCATTTTGGTCATTCCCCCTCACCTAAAATCTGTCCAAACCCTATATTAAAGCCTATTAGAAGTATTATATGTTATATTTCATCAAATTCCCTCAAAAAGAAAACCCTAAGCTCCTACATCCAACTTCAAGAACCTCCAAAGTTCACCATTAATTCTACAAATTTATTCAAGATTCCAAGTTCCTAGTTCAAGAACTCTAAGAACCATCCCTAGATAAGTTTTTACCTTTAGAGATGAGGGAGGCGTAGGTGGAAGAGTTTATAAACCTGCGACAGGGCTCTATGACTGTTAGGGAGTACTGCCTAAAGTTTAATCAGTTGGCCAAGTATGCTCCTGACTTAGTGGCTGATAATCGGGCTAGTATGAGTAAGTTTATGACTGGAGTGTCTAGTTATATGGTTAAGGAGTGTAGGTCTGCTATGCTGAATAGTGAGATAAATCTTTCTAGGCTGATGACTCATGCCTAACAGATTGAGGTAGATAAGATTAAGGAGAGAGATAGAATGAGAGAGAATAAGAGAGCTAGTCTGAGCAGCACGAACAGGGTCAGACTAGATCACAGGGAGGGAGTTTCTCTCAGTATCAAGATAGTTCTTCTATGCCAATGCCGTCATCTGCTAGTGCTCCCGTGCCTAAAGGTAGGCAGGAGCAAGGTAGCAGGTCATATGCATCCAGGTCCCAGTACAGTGCTGGCAGTAAGCCAAATCATCCCCTGTGTCCTAAGTGTGGTAGGGCTCATTCGGGTGAGTGTTGGGGTGAGAAGAGGGGTTGTTTTCGGTGTGGTGACATGGGTCACAGAGTTAGAGATTGTCCATAGGATGGACAAGGGCATCGTGACTACACCCTCAGACCCAGACTCAGACTGTTAGTGCTCCAGTTCCAGTGACTCGCCCAGCCCCAGCTCAGGGCGCCTCTTTTAGCAATGCTGGCGGGCAGCGCCAAAATAGATTCTATGCTTTACCGTCCTACCAGGAATAGGAGGACTCTCCCGATGTTATTACTGGTATGCTTCGTATATTTCAGTTTAATGTGTATGTTTTGTTGGATCCTGGATCCAGTTTCTCATATATTACACCTTTGATTGCTGTGAATTTTGAAATGAGTCCTAAGATTATTCCTGAGCCTATCCTAGTTTCTACCCCAGTGGGTGATTCGATTATTGCCCAGAAAGTATATAAAAAGTTTCCTATTACCATTCTTTATAGAGTCTTGTTGGCTGATCTGATTGAGTTAGACATGGTAGATTTTGATATGATTCTGGGTATGGACTGGCTGTATTCTTCTTATGCCTCTATTGACTGTCGGACCCGAGTGGTCAAGTTTCAGTTTTTGGGTGCATTCGTGTTTGAGTGGTCTGGGAATTCTGTGTCAACCAAGAGTCATTTTATCTCTTACCTCAAAGCTAGAAAGCTTATTTCTAAAGGGTGTATTTACCATTTGGTTAGAGTCAAAGACACTAAGTATGAGACTCCAACTCTCCAGTCTGTTAACGTCGTTAATGAGTTTTCTGATGTCTTTTCGGATGATCTCCCAGGGATACCTCCTGATAGAGAGATAGAGTTCGAGATTGATCTTCTTCTCGATGGTCAGCCCATTTCTATTCCTCTTTACCGTATGGCCCCTACAGAACTTAAGGAGTTGAAAGAGCAACTCAAAGATTTACTAGATAAGGGTTTCATAAGGCCCAGTGTTTCTCTTTGGGGTGCTCCTGTGTTGTTTGTGAGAAAGAAAGATGGCTCTTTGCGTATGTGCATTGATTACCGCTAACTGAATAAAGTCACCATAAAAAATAAGTACCCCCTTTCGAGAATAGATTATTTGTTTGACCAATTGCAAGGTGCAAGTTATTTCTCAAAGATAGACCTTCATTTTGGCTATCATCAACTCAAACTTAGGGAGTGTGACATCCCAAAAATTGCTTTTCGAACTCGTTATGGCCATTTTGAGTTTTTTGTTATGTCTTTCGGGTTAACTAATGCCCAGAAGCTTTCAAGGACCTTATGAATCGAGTGTTCAGACCATATCTGGATATGTTTGTCATAATGTTCATCGATGATATACTGGTGTACTCCCGTAGTGAGGATGAATATTCTGATCATCTCTGAACTGTCTTGCAAACCTTTAGAGATCACAAGTTGTTTGCCAAGTTTAGTAAGTGTGAGTTTTGGCTAAGGTCAATTGCTTTTCTGGGTCATATCATTTCTTTCGAGGGTATTAGAGTTGATCCCCAAAAGATCAAAGCTGTTAGAAATTGTCCTAGACCTATTTCTTCGACTGATATCCGAAGTTTCTTGGGTTTAGCTGGCTATTACTGCTATTTTGTTGAGGGTTTCTCCTTTATTGTGTATCCTATAACTCGGTTGACTCAAAAGAAAGTGAAGTTCTTGTGGTCCGAATCTTATGAGAAGAGTTTTCAGGAGTTGAAGACTCGACTCACTTCAGCCCCTGTTTTGACTTTCCCTAATGGTGTTGATGGTTTTATGGTGTACTGTGATACTTTGAGAGTTGGGTTGGGTTGCGTATTAATGCAGAAGGGTAAGGTGATAGCTTATGCTTCTAGACATTTGAAATCCCATGAGAAAAATTACCCCACCCATGAGCTTGAGTTGGCTGTTGTTGTGTTTGCTTTGAAAATCTGGAGACACTATTTGTATGGCGTCCATATTGATGTTTTTCACTGATCATAAAAGTCTGCAGTATGTGTTTACCCAGAGAGAATTGAATCTTAGGCAGAGATGATGGTTAGAATTGTTAAAAAACTATGATATGAGTCTGCTGTACCATCCAGGCAAGGCCAATATTGTGGCGGATGCCCTAAGTAGAGTGTCCATGGGTAGTGTTTCGCATGTGGTAGAAGGTAAGAAAGAGCTGGCTCATGATGTACATCAATTGGCTAGATTAGGGGTGTAAGTTGTTTGACTCTGCTGAAGGTAGTATAGGGGTCCAGAGTAGTTCTGAATCCTCCTTGGTTTCAGAAGAGAAGGAAAAGTAATACTTAGATGCTAGTTTGGTCAGACTGAAGGAGTCAGTCAAGGACCAAAAAGTAGAGGTTTTCTCCTAAGGGGGAGATGGTGTGTTGAGATTGCAGGGTAGATTATGTGTCCCAAATATTGATGATCTGAGACAGAGGATTATGGCTGAAGCGCATGGGGCGCGATATTCTATTCATCCTGGTGCCACCAAGATGTACCGAGACTTACAGGAAATCTATTGGTGGAGTGGCATGAAGTAAGATATAACAGCGTTTGTAGCTAAGTGTGCAACATACCAACAGGTTAAGGTTGAGCACCAAAGACCTGGTGGTATGATGCAAGAGTTTAGTATTCCCACCTGGAAGTGGGAAGAGATAAATATGGACTTCATGATTGGTTTACCTCCTTCCCGATGCCATCATGATTCCATTTGGGTTGTGGTTGATAGGTTGACTAAGTCTGGTCATTTCTTACCTATCTGGTCATTTCTTACCTATTCATACTTCATATACTACTGAGGATTACGCTAGATTGTTTATCTGAGAGCTAGTCAGACTGCATAGAGTTCCTTTGTCTATCATTTCGGATAGGGGTACTCAGTTCACTTCGCAATTTTGGAAAGCTTTTCAGAAGGGTCTTGGTACCCAAGTGCTTTTGAGTTCTGCTTTTCATCCACAGACCGATGGTTAGGCTGAGCGGACCATCCAGACCTTAGAGGATATATTGAGATCTTGTGCACTTGACTTTAAGGGAAGTTGGGATGATCACTTACCTTTGATAGAGTTTGCTTATATTAACAGTTTCCATTCTAGTATTGGCATGGCTCTATTTGAAGCCTTATATGGGAGGAAGTGTAGATCACCCATAGGTTGGTTCGAGGTGGGTGAAGCGGCTGCGAGTAGTCCTGATTTGGTATTTGAGGCTATGGAAAAAGTTAAGTTAATTAGGGAAAGGTTTAAAACTGCGCAGAGTCGTCAGAAGTCATATGCGGATGTTAGAAGGAGAGACCTTGAGTTTGAAGTTGTGACCTAGTGTATCTGAAAATTTTACCCATGAGGGGGGTGAAGAGATTCGAAAAGAAGGGGAAGCTTAATCCCCGTTATATTGGTCCTTACAAAATTCTTAGCCGTGTTAGTAAGGTAGCTTATGAGGTCAAGTTGCCTTCCGAGTTGTCCTCTGTTCATTCAATATTCCATGTCTCCATGCTTAGAAAGCATATTAGCGATGCTGTGGTAGTGGATTCCTCTGTGAGTGCTGACATTTAAGAAAATCTTTCTTTTGATGAGATTTCTGTTGAGATTCTTGATTTTAGTATCCGAATACTAAGGAACAAAGAAGTTTCCTTGGTCAAGGTGTTGTGGCAAAACCAATCTGTTGAGGGTGCAACTTGGGAAGCTGAGGCGGATAAGCGATCCAAGTACCCGGGCCTATTTTATGCGAACTTCGATCAAGCCGAAGGTACCATTCTTTCCTAAATCATGCACTTTTGAGAAAAGTTATAGCAGTTCAGCTGTCATTTATTATGTGTTCAGCTGTAGTTTCTTGAATTTATGCATTCTATGTTACATTCGGAGTGAGAAACAATGTGGTGATGAGTCTAACGAATGGTTTCATTTGTATTCTATATTCCCTATATAATCTTGGAAATTCTAGCATCATTCGAGAATGAATGTTTCCTAGGGGGATGATGTAATACCCCGGGAAATTTTTCGTTGAAATTTTGTGCGTAAACATGTTGGATTCTATCTTCTAGAATGAATTATAAATTTTCCGTGTGGAATGTCTTAGATTATGACCCACCATTGCGTAGAGTATCGAATAAGTTTCCCAACGATATGTGGATCATCCAAAACGAACACCCAAGTGATTAGTTATGAACATTCCGATCGAACCATGAATAATAGTGAACAGTAAAACGTGCAGGAAAAAGTACCGAGGCCTGGGCTATTTTTTCTCCAAATTAAACGATTATAACTCCTTGTACATAATGATTTGGGTGATCTACTATATATCAACGAAAATCTCTGCGAGTCCTCTTTCCAATGAAATTGGTTTCATCCAATTTGTCTATCGGAGCAGAAAGTTATGGTCGATCTACTTCAGCCTATCAAAAGCAAATTTTTGGGTCAACTTCAAATGATCATAACTCCTCATACACAATGATCTGAGTGAGATACTGTATATCAACGGAAAGATATGAGAGTCCTCTTTCTAATGAAATTAGTTTCATCCAATTTGGATATTGAAGTTTATGTTATGGTTGATCTACTTCAGACTATCTAAACAATCCATCAAAGGACAGATTCGAGAATTATTTAATTTTTTAGGGGCTTTTTGGTCATTCTCACTCACCCAAAATCCGTCCAAACCCTATATTAAAGCCTATTAGAAGCATTATATGTTATATTTCATCAAATTCCCTCAAAAAAAAATCCTCAACTCCTACATCCAACTTCAAGAACCTCCAAAGTTCACCATGAATTTTGCAAATTTATTCAAGATTCCAAGTTCCTAGTTCAAGAACTCAAAGAACCATCATTCAAAGGCACGATTAACATCTCAAACATTAGTATCGATCTAAAGTTCACCATTCAAGGTTTGTGGAGTTTTTCAACAAGATCTCTCTTTTGTTCTAGTGACCAAAAGTAATTTTCTTTACAAAGGCATGATTTTTATTTGATTTTTACGAATTTGAAGCATGAACCCATATCTTATGATGATTATTATAAAATCTTCATGTTTATGATTTTGAAAGATGAATTTACATGTGTGGAGATATAAAGCATGAATCTTGAAAGATATTTATCATGATTTTGATATTTGGGTCGTGAATCTCCATTAGAAATTGTGTTTTTTTTTAGAAAGTGTGTGTTATAAGCATGTTGATGTTGAATATTTGAGATATTTTGAATGATTTGACCTTTTGGTCTTAATGGAGTTGTTTTGG
>NW_025823104.1:340281-344372 GCF_002878395.1 Capsicum annuum | reverse complement strand
AATGTTTATGATTTTGAAAGATGAATTTACATGTGTGGAGATATAAAGCATGAATCTTGAAAGATATTTATCATGATTTTGATATTTGGGTCGTGAATCTCCATTAGAAATTGTGTTTTTTTTTAGAAAGTGTGTGTTATAAGCATGTTGATGTTGAATATTTGAGATATTTTGAATGATTTGACCTTTTGGTCTTAATGGAGTTGTTTTGGACTCAAGTGTGAAAGAAATCCACAACGTGGTTGATTTTGATAGATAGGAAGCATGATGGCTCCCGATGTATATTTATATATTACTGAAATTGTTTTGTTGTGGATTGTCTTTGAAATGATCTAAGCTAAGTCCGGGAGAAATCTTTAGCACCGAGTGAGAGGTATAAAGATACCTTACTTTCCTAGAACTACGTGCCCCCGTAGGAGTAAGCCTGAGGCTAATTTATATAGTGATCACTAGTTTGTGTGGATTTGACATCGATAGTCCTACTCCAATGGCAAGGATAGGACGGATCTCCCCAACGTGGGTTGTACGTTGGACTCCATGTAGCTCACATGGTTTATGTCGGTTATAGAATCTCCCAGTGTATGTGTGTTTCTTTGTATCTATGGTGAATGGTGAAGTGATTTGAAAGTGGAATTGTGAAAGTTATTCTTTCGAAAGATTTAAATGATATTTACATTATGAGAATTGATATTCTTGATGAACTGAAAGTGATTGACAAATTATATGATGACTCACATGTGTTATTGTACTTATTTCATCCTCTTATGATTATGATGATTTTCTTCGGGCTATGTTACTCTTTCATACATCCTGCATATTTCTTATAAATATTCATGATGATGATGTTTATACAACTGCATACACCCCCATATACTCGGTTTCTTTCCATGGTACTGACCCACATCTTAGTATGTGGGCTGCATTTTCTCAAAATATAGGTTCGGTGCTCAGTTCTAGGTTCGACAGTGATTCTTCGGACACACTGTTCTACATCCTTTGTTGTGGTGAGTCCTCATGTTCTGAGGACATGATGTGTGATGTTGGTTTCACGGAATTGTTTACATTTGATAACTGAGTATAAGTCTGGGGCATGTCTCAATGGCTCGCTGGTTTTATTGATTTTCTTAGAGGCTTGTCAGACTAGTATAGATATTGGGAGTTGACTAATAAGTCATATTTTGTTATCTTTCTGAAATTCTTTTATTCTTGGATGATGATTACTCTGTTGATATTTGAGGGTTATTTATGAAAACCCCATTGATTTATGTTGAACTAAATGAAAATGGCTGAAAGGGTTAGCTTGGGACTACTCGTAGCCTCAAGCACCGTGTGACACTTCGGGACCCATTTTTCAGGGCATTACAGTTTAGGCCTCGGTTTTCTAATAGACCGCCTAGGCCATTATCTTTTTATTCTACAGCTAGTGCTCCACCACAGTTTCAAGGGTCTAAAGGCAACCAGTTTGGGCAAAGAAGTGAGAGTCAGAGTTCACGGATAGTGGGGTATCAAGAGCAAAGGAGTATGAACCAATTAAGGCCTCCTCAATAGCCATGTAGACAATGTGGAAAGTTTCATTTAGGTGCATGTCGATTTGGAACAAATGCATGCTTTTGGTGTGGTACGTCAGGACATATGATGAGAGAATGCCCTCAAAGGGGTGTAGGTGGTATGGCACGACCTACTGGATCAGCCGTTGCATCATTATCATCGGTACCTTATTCAGGTAGAGGTGTACAACCTATGGGTCTTGGTAGAGGTGTTAAAGGAGGAGCTAGCTCTAGGGGAGTTCAGAATCATACATATGATTTGACAAAATTCAGAGGCTTCTCCAAATGTGGTTACAGGTACATTGTCCATCTTTTCACATGATGTATGTGCATTAGTTGATCCGGGTTCCACATTATCATATGCCACTCCATTGGTTGTTGGAAAGTTCAAAAGAACACCAGAATTGCTAGTTAAGCCATTTGAAGTATCTACGCCGATTGGTGAATCTATTATAGCTAGAATGATTTATCGAAATTGTATTATAACCGTTTACGGTCGCAATACAATGGCTGATCTTGTTGAGCTGGAAATGGTAGATTTTGATGTTATAATGGGTATGGACTGGTTGGTGTCTTGTTATGCCACAGTAGATTTTCAAACTAAAAGGGTGTATTTCTATTTTCCAAAGGAGGCAGTCCTTGAGTGGAGAGGTAATATTGGTGTGCCAAGAGGTCAATTTATTTCTTATTTTAAGGAAAAAAGAATGATTTCCAAAGGTTACATATGTCATCTAGTTAGAGTGAAGGATACAGATACGGAGCCACTAAGTCTTCAAACTATTCCAGTGGTAAATGAATTTCCTAATGTATTTCCTGAAGACCTTCCAGGTTTATCTCCTGAACGAGAAGTGGAGTTTTGTATTACGTGATTCCAGGCACCCAACCAATCTCAGTTCCTCCATATAGAATGGCCCCGGCAGAATTACTAGAATTGAAAGAGCAATTGAAAGACTTGCTAGAGAAAGGATTCATAAGGCCTAGTATGTCCCCCTGGGGCACACCAGTGTTATTTGTGCAAAAGAAAGATGGTTCATTAAGAATATTGACTATCGGAAACTGAATAGGGTGACTATTAAAAATAAATATCCCCTCCCAAGAATTGATGATTTATTTGATCAATTACAAGGGGCCAAGTACTTCTCAAAGATTGATTTGAGGTCAGGTTACCACCAAGTGAGGGTCAAAGAGAAGGATATACCCATATAGCTTTTCGAATATGGTATGGTCATTGTGAGTATCTAGTCATGTCATTTGGCAAATGCACCCGCAGCTTTTATGGATTTGATGAATAGGGTGTTTAAGTCATTCTTAGATGTGTTCGTGATAGTTTTTATAGATGATATTCTAGTTTATTCCAAATCAGAAGAGGACTATGTGATACGGGAAAAGACACGAGAAGGCTCAAAAACTACTCAAAACAGTCCACAAATCAACTAGAACCCGAGGACCCCTTCGAGAGAAACTTTTGGCCAATAATAACAACACGAGGATTACAAGATACAAGGTGTATTTTAACACCAAAACAGCAGCAATGACAGAAGATGAAACAAGACACGGTTTCAATACAAACACAAAGGAAATTGCATAGAAAATAAAGATAGATAGTGAGACCAAGATAATTACAAAATTAAGAACCAAGTGTATGTCAACACTAACCCCTAATGAGTGTAATAATCAAAACAGTGACCACCCCGAATGAACTCACCTCAAGATCTACCGTTTCTAAGCAAAGATCAATATTGGCTTTTCCAAGCCCTATGCTAAGGATGGCTTTTCCAAGCCCTACAACTAAGGCTGTTACACTCTCAAAAGAGAGAAAATATGTCTTTCAATTCATCATCCTTCAAAATCTGCCAAGAAATGAGCTAAAATGATCAATTTATAGTGTAATACAAAAGAAGACAAAAAGACCCCTTTGCTCTTAATGATAGGTGCGGCCATGGTGTGTAAATACACCATGTGTAATGTCCAAAATGCCCTTAATTAAGGTCTAAAACCATAAGTCCTCAATCTTAAATGCTCCAAGCAATCTTCCACACGCGAGATTGCTTTAAGTTATGCTCAAAACGGGTCCTCCATGCATGTTCTTGTATTCTCGAGGTGACCAAGTCTTGAGCCTCTATGTGTTGGACTCCAAAGATTTCATGAAAAGATAGGATGGTCATTTGTCCCGTATCATCCTCTCCTTTTTAAAAAAGATTCAACCTCGAATCCAAACCTTACAAAATCGAAGAGAGGACAAAAAAATACAAACTCCTCATGGCATGAGGGTTAGGGTTAGCATAACAAATCTTCTCAACATGCCAAGGTTGGACATATTTGCAATATAACTAAGAATCCTTTGAAAGGAATATTAAAAACTCAATAGAAGATGTACAAAGGATTTGGTTATAGGATACATCAAAAGTGACACTTTGCTTGTCATGTAGACCAAGCAACAAGTTTGGTGCACCAACATCACCATTTCTAAATTTGGCACCGGGGTCAAATGGAAAAAGTGGACATAGACACGGGTCTCGACAACACTTCCCTTTCCCGTGGTCT